>NC_057862.1:554980681-555280681 GCF_019393635.1 Dromiciops gliroides
AGACAGAAAAGAAATAGTGACTGACTTCAAGGATGCTCATAGTCTCCTGAACTGATACAGCATGTATCCAAAAAAGTAAGTACAAGTCACTGGTGGAAGGGGAGAACATTAAAAATTATGGGTATCAGTCAAGGCCTCTGACCACCTCATCTGAGCCTTGACACAACCTACATATTCTAAAATGAGTAAGGAAAGAGGTTCAGTGACAGCAGATGGAATGTTGTATACTACAAATAGTCAATGTATGTGGAACATTAAAGTATAGTTATGAGGCAAGCTTTAAGCTATTATCCTGGGAAAGTAGGCTGTAGCTAAATTGTAAAGGTGGTTTTAATGTCAAAGAAATTGTTGTCTGTGATTAATTATTATTGCTGCTGTTGTTTGTCTTTCATTTTGAAGAGGACCAGTAGCATCATGGGGTGATGTTGACTCATGTGTGAATTGGATTTAAATGAGGCAGAGTTGCACGAAGTGGTCAGCCTCCACTATCTCTTCCTGAGTCATAAGTTCAGTGGCAAGACAAAAGTCAGTACAATGTCCATGGCTATAATTGCCAATATCATCATCATCATTAAAGCAAATGCAATTAAAAGGCATGTATGCCATGAATAGAAATTCTTAATACTTACCACTTCCTTATCTTTTTCTACATATCAATATCACATTTGGGTTAGAGAGGGGAAGTAGAAGGAAATATTGTTATATGTATAAGAATTATTTTTAAGAAAAAAAATTTAAAACATAGAATATATTGAAACTCAAATCTATCAGGGTTTCTCTTCATCCACTCCCAAATCCTAAAGACAAAGAAGGGAAAAGAGAGAGAGGTACAAGAGTAGAGGTGCATCTTGGATTTTTTCCCTAAACCCATGTTTTTTGTTGATGTGTCTTTCCAGGAATTTGTCTAATCAAATTACTGCTTTCAGACTGAAATGAATTCACTTGCATATAAGGAAATCCTCTCTAACCCAGCCATTTTCTGGGTTATTTTGCAAGTGCAAATAAGAATTCTAACTTTCCATCTTTGGAGGTTGCCAGAAATGCTCCTTTTAGAATAAATTTGTGTTTGGAAATTTAGCAAATAACTAGCCATATTTTCTGATAAACCATGGTAAACTTCAATGAGCATCAATGTGAAACCAGATCCCAAATCAGGTTAGGATAGTCAAGGACCATCTGCCTAAAATAACTTTGGACTTGTCTTTCTCCAATCTGCTCAGAAATGGACAGGACAGCCTTCCACTTTTTCAAACATCAATATCAAACTAAATTCAAAAACTTTCCTCCCCACTCCCCCAACTGACCACAATCATTCAAAGGCATGATTTTATTACATCAAGTACTCATTAGCAATTTTTTATGTTTTCCCCAGATATGTTGAGTATGAATATCCTATATAGTTTACAGGCAGGAATTCAAGGGAAAATGTGGCCAGTGTATAAAAAGCCACAGAAAGTTAGCTCTTAGAATATAGCTTGTTATATCAGCTCAAACAACCTTTGATATTTTCTTCCTCAAGAAAATCTGAGGCCACAATGCAAACAAGAAATGAGTCTTGCTCTGGGTCTGGAGGTATGTCTGAGAAGCTGTATGTAAACAGAATTAATAGACATAGATTGCTACTAAAAAAGAAGACCCCTTAAAGGGTTCTATAAATAAAGTTTTATTTTTTATTTATTTATTTGCCTGGCAGCCCAGGTTCACACAGCTAAGTAAGTGTCAAATGTCTGAGCCCAGATTTGAACTCAGGTCCTCCTGAATCCAGGGCCAGTGCTTTATCCACTGTGTCACCTAGCTGCCCCTAAAACAAAGTTTTAAATCAGGAATGAACCGCAAAGCGAAAAACTGGAAAAAAAATGCATTCACTTGATACACCAAACCCAAAATTAATATTGTCTTTATCATAGTTTTTATTTTTTTATTTTTTTTTAAGTGAGGCAATTGGGGTTAAGTGGACTTGCCCAGGGTCACACAGCTAGGATGTGTTAAGTGTCTGAGGCTGGATTTGAACTCAGGTTACTCCTGACTCCAGGGCCTGTGCTCTAGCCCACTGCACCACCTAGCTGCACCATCATAGTTTTTATTAATGAATCCCAGTTACTTTAAGAAAATGTTCATAATTCATTAAAAAAGAAATAACCTTAGACATTTTCTACCTCATTGTACCAAAAACAAAACAAAACCCTAAACTAGTAATTTAAAATCCCAATGTTTACTTTAAATCACAAAATGGGAGGCAATTATTTAAAAGAACAGTGTTCTTTTAAAGTAGCAAATTCCTTGTAAAATGAGCTCACTATTCATTTTTTTTAACAAACAGCAAATAAAAGGAGCAAATTCATATACAAAGTAAAATAGATAATGTAGATAGCACATGAAACCATGAACTTTTTGTGTGCAACTTGCTTTTCTTTTTTCTATATGTAATAAATTCAATATGTTGAACCATTCAATATGCTTTTCCTTTTTCTCTATATAATAAAATCAATAGAAATTCAATATGAGTTCTCTTGCTCATATGTGTTTCCTTTTGATCCTCCTTTGGTTTGCTCTTTTTCTTTAAAAAAATGCTTCAAGGACACTCTTTTTTGGAGTGGGGACTTCCTCTCCAGCCCTAACTCCATGGCCAACAAAAAGGGAAAATAAAACCTTTGTAATAAATATACAGAGTGAGCAAAATGATCCCCCCCACACTGCTCATAGACAAAAAATGTGTATCTTATTCTGATTTTAAAGTTTTGATTTTGAATATGGGATCGATTGACAAGATTTGGCCTGTGCTATTATAGAGATTTCTTTTAAAATGTTACAGTCTTTCTGTTTTGTTTTTTTATTGTGTCATTGGTGGTATGTGAACAAAAGAAGCAATGTTGTACAGTAAGTGCCTGGCTTATAGTTAGAAAGACCTGACCCTTGCTAATTATGGGACTCTGGGGAAGTCATAACTTCTGTGTCCCCCAGACAACTTCTCAGGACCTATCAGCTAAGTCCTATGCTGATGAACAGTTAGTGGAACCAATACTCACACAGGGAATCATCATTGATGGACTAGAGCAAAACATGTCCATCTTTGTAAGATAGAAAATGTCCATGTTTCTTAATATTTATTTATTGTAATTGAAGTCAGACATAACAAGTAGATTTTTTTTCTTTTGTTTATGACATGATTGTATAATCACTTTGTCAATTTGAATTAAAAAGTCATTGACTTTAACACTGGGAAATTAAAAGTCCATGCTTGTTTTTAGAGAAAGGAGTAAGAAAAGGTGTACACTTAATAATAAAACAATCACAGTCAAGGATTGTGGTTTATATCTGTATTTATAAAGAGTAAAAATTAATTTTAAGCACTTATTATGTACAAGCACATAATAATATATACATTTGCATGGCATATTATGGACAATAAAACACTTTTACATATATTACCTCTTCTGACCTTACGAAAAATTGTGTATGGTAAGTAGGACAAATACTGTCATCCCCGCTTTTCCAGGGCATCAAAGAGTATTGAGTTATGTAAGGGTTGCAGACAGAAATCACATCAAGTCAAGTCAAGTCAATTAGCACTTAAGTGCTTATAATGTACCAGATAATGTGCTAGGTGCTTGGTATAACAATATGGCAAGAAATAGTCACTTCTCCACACAGTCTAAGCGTGGGAGACAATATGCAAGAACAATATACGAACGATATATATCAGATAAATGGAGACAGTCAACAGGGGAAAGGTAATAATATTAAAGGGAACCAATAAAGGCCTTCTTTTAGAAGGTGGGATTTTAGCGAGATGCGAAGGAAACCATGGAAGGCAAGGGATGGATTTGAGGAGGAAAAGAATTCCACACATGGAGAAAGTGAAAATCCCTGAGTAGGGAGGTAGAATGATTTGTTGAGACCAGCAAGGAGGCCAGGGCCACAGTATCACACTGTAAGTAAATGGGGAAAAGAGTGGAAGAAGTCTGGGAAGGTAGGAAGGGCCTTAGTTTGAAAAGTAAACAGATGGTTTTTATATTTGATAATGAAGGGAACAAGGATCCACCAGAGATTATTGTTGAGTTTTCCTTCCTATGTAACCATTGACAAATCTCCTTCAGTATGAGCAAGCCATTTCATCTCTGGACCTACGTTCCCTCTGATATTAAATAAGCAGGTTAAACTAAATGATCATTAAGGACTCTTCCAGTTCTAAATCCTAAAAGTATATGGAATGTACTATAATTGTGAACCTCCTGGATAGAGAGGGACAGGAAGGGGTTATCTCATATCTCTCTTTGGAATTATGCTTGTCCTTTCTAATTGTACAGCATTCACTTTTGATTATTTCTATAGTCATTCTTTGTATTTACATCATTTTTAGTCACTTTGTATATTGTTTATTTGGTTCTTCACTCTTTGCATCAAATTATGTAAATATTTCATGAGATAATTTCTTACAGCTGTGTAATTTAAAATTCTAATGTGGGTTTCTAATCTGTTCCCCCAGTTTTGGGGAAACTGACTAAATCACTGATAGAATGAGTTTAGATTTTTAAGGGTTTATTGAAATATAGAAAGAGAAAGATGGAGAACGGAATTCCTACAACCTCGAAATCCTATCTTTCCTCAGCTCCTCTCTGTCATTCTCTGCCGTCACTACCAAGTCAGGAACCAAAAAGACAGCGCTCTTTGTGCAGGCTCCCCTTTCCCTCCTTCCTGTCCCCTCCCAGAATGGGGAGGTTCTTCAAGCTGGTTAACTGATTGGGCTGGAATTTCAAAGATTTTTAGATTCTGAGAACCATGCTTTCTTAACTACTCAAGTACCAGCCAGATGTGCTTAGAATCTAGTCAACCACTAATCCAGTCAAATCAGCCAGTAATCTACTCAGGTGGGCTCCTGAGTATCTGCCAAATCTCATCTATCACATTCCATTATCATGACACAGCACAGTATTGTCCCATTCTATTTGTAAAGTGCAGTTTGTTTTCTCATCAATTTTTATCAAATAGCATTCCTTTCTTACATAATTTGTGTTCTCTTGGTTTATTAATACTAGAATTTTTTTTAAATTTTCTTTTTCATTTTGTTTTTTTGTTAATTGACTTGCCCAGGGTCACACAGCTAGTAAGTGTCAAGTGTCTGAGGTCACATTTGAACTCAGGTCCTCCTGAGGTGCTTTATCCACTGCACCACCTAGCTGCCCCTTAATACTAGAATAATGAGTTCCATTGTTGCTAATTCTCTCTTGTCTAATTGGTTCCATTGATCTACTTTATTTTTAAACTAATAAAAATGGTTTTGCTATTAGATTGTTACTTTACAATGTAGTTTAGAAGAGCAACTCCCTGTTAATCATTTCATTTAAAAAATATTTCCTTGATATTCTAGATCTTTTGTTTCTCCAAATGAATTTAATTTTTTTGTCTGGTTTTATTGGAAAAGTATCTTTTTATAGTTTGAATACCAATACACATATCTTTTAGCAGTTCCATTTAGAATCTACCATACCTTATAGTTCTGGTTTCTCCTATAATTTTTCCAATTCCATATTTCTCTTTTACGGATCTTAGATTTGTCCAAAATAGAGGGAAAGTAAAGTTCTCTGCTATTATTACATTTCTGTGTATGCCTTTTTTGGTAATTTGGTCATTTTTTTCCATTATAATTTGAGATGCTAAGGCATTTTGGAATACAACTATTTAATACTGGGAATGGTTTTTGGCTTCTGGTTTCTTTCAGCATATTGTTGTTTAACTTTTACTATTTTTTTTTTTTTTGCTTTTTCTAATAGCATGATTTCAACTCTTGGTTTTGTTTTATTTTTTAGCTTCACCATATGTATAGTAAATTTTGTTCCAGCCCTTCATTTTTATCCTGTATATGCCTTCTTAGTTGTGTTTCCTGTAAACAATAGATTGGGAATAGGGCTGTTTTCTTGTTCAATCTATCATTCATTTTAATGGATTGCTTAATCTCTTGACATTTAAAGATATGAAAGTTTATGGTTTTTTTCAATTTGTCACTAACGGTTTTTTTTCTGAATCAGGATTCTTTTTATTCCTCTTCCTCTGTAAAGAAAGTACTTTGTTTCTTCACTATTTTTCTTAATCTACTTTAAGACACTCTTTCCATACAAAGAAGATTCTCTTCCTTTTACTCTCAAGGAATAAGCCCTTTTCATCTGTCACCCTTTCCCCTTGTTTTCGGTGTTTTGCTTATCCAATTCCTTTTTCTTTCTTTTTTTCTAGTTATCCCTCTTTTTATAATGCTATTTTCTCAGTTAATTAGTGAAATAAAATATCTTTTTTTCCTCTATTTCACTTTAAACTTGTTTTGTTAAGTTTTTTTTATTTTTCTGTGCCTTTTAAAGAAAAAAAATATTTATTTTCTTCCCCCCATTAATTCTCTCTCCTTCCTCTCTTTTCAAATATTTATTCTTTGATTTATTTTTCTTATACTTATTTACTAATTCTTTACTTTCTGCATTCCTCATGGAATTAAATCTTCTAAGGTAGGTATTTTGATATCCCTCTTCTAAACAATTTCTGTGCTATTGCTTTGTAGTGCATATATAATCCCTGCCTTTTTGCTGTTTTTGTGCTTCATTTTTAGATGAATCAATTGCCAGAGAAGATAGAGAGGATAGAATTATTGTTCCAGGTTAGAAATTTTTCTATATTTCTGATCAGTTCATTACTATCTATCCTCTGTATTCCCTATGAACTTTCCCACATTTGCCATGAAATCTCCTCTCTGATGTTAATACCTGCTAGGAACTCCAAGTCCCTTTCTGAGGAAGGATGCTTCCCATGGAGGCATAGTACTCTTTCAGAGTAGTTGCCTTTCTTTGAACTAAACCCCTGAAGATTCCCTTGTAAGGTTCCCTCAAATATCTCTCTTCTTCTATGGTAGTGTTCTTCAGTGGGACCCTATCACACAACTAAATCAAGATTTTCCTCTTTATTTCTCCCTATTTCAGTCTCTCCTTTGCCACTTCACCATTCTCCTTCCTGTAGGCCCTCTTCTTCCTAAAGGATTGTAGAAGTTGTAAACTGAGACTAATGCTCTCTTGATGGAATTTAGAACTTTCTTTCCCCAAAGCAGAAGACCAGAGAATGCTAAGGCCACTTCTGGATAGTGGCCCTTAGGAATAGGATAAATCCCCTTCTTCCTAAAAGGAAAGGGAACCAGGAGAAAGACAACACATGTAAAATTTAAAAAATACTGTTTTTATTAATCAGGGAAAAAAAGAAAAAAATTAATGTGCTGCATGGGTACTGACATAGGACTTAGATAAATCAGAAAACAATTCTGCTATGAGAAGCAAAACCCACGATGACCAGATAACAGGACAGAAATATCAAAGAATCAAGTGACTATTAAAGTTTAGATTGACCAACTAGATATCAGGACCAACATACCTAAGAAGTAAGGGGAGATAAAATCCTATAGTTAAGTCAATTAGGCAAGGCTACTGCCTGACAGGAGCTAGGAGACAGAGATTAACACCAAAGATCAGGAACATCATGTCAGAAAAAATCCCCTCAACTCTCAGGAATATGACAAGTATCCAGGCTTTTCCCACCTCACCCAAAAAGGAACTTCCACTTTCAGGTATACACCCCATCTATCCTCTATAAAAGTTTTTGCCTTCCTTCTGTTTCTGGGAGGAGAATGTTTCTGAGCCATCCTCCCCAGGGGTTAAAGATTTAACCCTCTATCACTTTCTCTAGTGCCAAATTATATATATATATATTCTATTTGGACTGTGTGTGAGTGTAATTCTAAGGACCTCCACCTTTTTCCCTGTAACCGGTACTATCCAGCCTATGCTGAATTTTGACACCAAATAATAGGTTGTGTGGGTTAATATACATTTCAAACACAGGCAGGTAAAGAATTTCAGATGGAAAGGTGAGCTTAGAAAGGAATGGGTCAGTGTGTCCCATTCCCAAGGGGAGGGGGAGTAAGAATTCCAGGGGTCAAGAATGTGGCCTTTGATACACAAATCAGAAAGCATCCTTGGTGATAAACATTTCACAGTTCAAGGCTTGATTAGGAGATGTCTTGATAAGAAATCTCTCAACAAACAGTATAATTCTGAGAGTTTCATAACCAGAATTACGGGAGGGCACTGAGGAAAATAAGACCATAAATGAGATATGTTCATTGTCTCATAACTTTCAGTCAGGTAAGTCTTTGAAGATAGGGATGTCTCTTGAAGATCCTTAAACCATCACCACCAAATAGTTCAGGATTATTTCAAATCTGGTATGAGTTTAATTGGCTTCTGGTCACTGCAAAGGATTGTGAAGCAATTATGCTCTTTGGTCAATACAGCCAGTCCTCATAAAGCTCTTCTTGTTTACCTGGATAATTAGAGAATTCAAAAGTAGCTCAAGGTTGGCATATTCATTTACAAATGCACTAATTCAAAATTGTGTTCCCTTTACTTTTGAACATTGGCTTGATTTGGTTATATTCCATATTTCCTCTCTTCATCTTTTGCCTCTCTTCATTTATATGCACTCCAATTCTTCAATTCAGTTTCACAAAACCATACTGATTTATTTGAGGTGGTATGTCATGAGGGTTGTAGTCCATGATGTTCAGAACTGTTTTCTACCATCTTTCCTTTTCCTTCCTGATTTCAACCGTGTCTCCTTGTGAAGTTTTACAAAGAAGTCTTTCAATGATCCCTCTATTTTTATTTTGTTATTGTCATTAATTTTTATAGTATTCTTTCTCTTTTTAGATTCTTTCCTTTCTTCTGGAATAATTTCTTTCATTACCCATGTCTTTCTTGGTTTATGTGTTTATCTCTATATCTGTTGTTGGAGGTGTCTGTAAAGTAAATAACCTGTTCACTTATTGTTTTTTTGTAAGAAAGCTTCAAAAGCATCATCAATCTTTTTATAAATTGATAAATTGGATCACCTTTATAGAACATGGCATCTTGTCCTCCTTTCCTCTTTAAATCACATTATTCCATTTCTTTCTGTGGTTTCTGGTGGGTAAAGAATAGTTTTATGTTATTCAAATTTCTTTTCATTTATATTTGTAAGGCTTTCTCCTAGTCACTTAAGAATTTGTTTGCCCTTGTAATTTTTATATTTAGTCACTATTTGTCTTGGAGTTTGCTTAATAGTTTTTTTTTTTCCTTAAAAAGAAAATTATCTTTGTGTACTTTCAATTAGCACTTTGTTTTTCTGGGTTCAGAAGTTTGGAGAAGTTTTCTCTTATTTCTTGCATTATGGTGTCTAGGTTTGTTGACTTGTGTGGGGACCAGTTTTAATTGGGGAGTGTTAGCTAAGCAGCTTACCACAATATTGGGGCAAGGAAGGAGACTGGCAGCCTCCCTCAAAACAGAGCAGGATTTCTTTTAACAAGAACGAACTTAAAAAAACACACAAACAGATCCATAGGATCAAGGGAAAGGAAATAAAATGGAGAAGGAAAATTATACAACCTGAATAAAACACCACCACCCAGGAATCAGCTGAGAATACACTGCAGCCTCTTCTAGCACCTTCCAGCTTCCAGCTAGAATGTTGGGGGGAAAAAAAACTTCCTTCCTCCCAACACACTCCACACAGCCCCCAGCCAATTGGATGGCTGCGCTGACAGTCACATGACTGCCCTCACTAGGCTTCCAATCATTATAATTTTGCCAGGCCCAAGTAGGCATAGGGGAGTGGTGATGATGTGAGGTGCCAGCACCATGGCAACTGCTACAACCAGTGGGTGGAGCATTGTGCAGTTTGCAGAGCCCCAGGCTAGTGCACATTATGGCATAAAAACCTCAAATAACAATTCTTTACACTTGTTTTCTGGGAGACCTATACAACTTCACTTGTCTCTATGCATCCTATCTTAGAGATCAATATATATTTACTTTATAGATATTATGCCTTTTTTAAAACTCCATTGCTTTTTTCTTTTCTTCTTCCAAATCATCCATTACTTCTGTGTATTTTAATTTTCAAACCATTGTTTTCTATCTTTAATAAGATTTGCCATTATGAATTCAAGTATTTATGCTCTGTTGATTATTATACCATTTAAGGCATAAATTATTTTCATTATTTTTATTTTTCTCTTGAACCATACAGGTACATCCTTTTATGTTTCCATGCTCTCTTTTTTTTTTAAGTGAGGCAATTGGGGTTAAGTGACTTGCCCAGGGTCACACATCTAGTAAGTGTTAAGTGTCTGAGCTCGGATTTGAAGTCAAGTACTCCTGACTCCAGGGCTGGTGCTCTATCCACTGTGCCACCTAGCTGTCCCCCATGCTCTCTTAAGAACACACAGGGTAGGGGACAACTAGGTGGCAGTAGATAAAGCATTGGTCCTGGATTCAGGAGGACCTGAGTTCAAATTCAGACTCAGACACTTGATACTTATTAGCTGTATGACCCTGGGCAAATTCACTTAACCCTCATTGCCCTGCCAAATTGAAAAAAAAAAAATACATAGGGTTCTCTCCCTCATTAGGAATTGATTCACTTTTCTTTTTGTTGCAAGATTTATTCATGGATGTTTGGACTTGTTTACATAACTTGGAGGTCACATTGCCTTCTGTTATTGGCAGCTTCCCTTTTGGTTTATCTGCTTGTCTTCAGGATTTTTAATTGAGTTTTCTTCCTCCTGAGACTTTTTTTTTGTATAATTGTAGCCTTTTCCTTTAATGCTCTCCTGTTGCTGACTTTCTGATTCTTTCCTTTTTGTGAGAGTTCCCTCAAGGACTGGATCTCAAAGTTATCTCAGCCTCCCCCTGCACAACAAAATGCATCTTTCCTTTGCCTTAGTCTCTGCTCAGATGACTTCTGGGTTGTGGGGGGCGGGGTGGGGGTGCTAGGAGGTGGGGGAGAGAACTGGCCTCAGCTAGATGCCAGCCCTTTTTCCTTCAGGTTTGGTGGAGGGTCTCCATATGCTGGCACACTCTGTTCCAGTTTCCTCTGTTGCTTAGTTCTCTGGAGGAAGACTGCTGACCTACAGCAAGGATGCTGCTACTTCAGACAAAGCAAGCTTCTTGTTGTCATGTATCTTTACTGTCCTCTACACAGGTTGGGGTTGCAGTTTCAGGTGGCATTGAATTCTATTGCTTATTTCCTCAGAATGGTGGAACAAGGGCAGAGGCAGGGACAGAGGAGTGTGTTGGCAGAAAATATAGCTGTAGGAAAAGATTGCTGAATGGATCTCTGAGCATCAGTCTATGGGTGCAGTTTTTGAGTCCTTTCAGACCCTGGTGTGGAAGGGGATGCTAAGTGAGTGCTAGGGATAAAGGATTAGCTGCTCTGCATTGGGTTGTTACCCTATTGGGGTTCTTGGAATCAGACCTTGGAGAGAGCTGCAATTCCTTTGCCTTTTGCAAATAATTGTTATTTTTGGAGATCAAAGAAGATCAGAGAAAATGTCTACCTCTCCATCTTGTTGATGATATGACTGGAAAATAATGAAAGCATTTTATTACATTATTCAGTCAGAGGCACTGGGTTCCATTATTGGCTTTGCTACTTGTTTATGTGCTAAAAAACAAAAACAAAAAACAAAACAAAACAAAACAAGTCAGGTTTTTACTCTTCTTCTTCCAAATTGTCCATTACTTCTGTATATATTAATTTCCAAACAATTGTTTTTTTTTCTCTTTAATGAGATTTGCCACTATGATTCAAGTTCTTTGTTCTGTTATCCATGCAGTGGATAGAGTTCAGGGTCTGGAGTCAGGAAAACCTGTGTTCAAATCTATCTTCAGACATTTACTAGCTGTATGACCCTGGGCAAGTAATTTAACAGGTATGGAAGAGGCACCAAAGACCATCAGATTTAGAATCAAAAGACTTGAATTTGAGTCCCAACTATGCTAATAATAAAGCATGTGAACTTGGGCAAGTCATGTGATCTCTCTGGGATTAAGAATGATAAAGTTTAGGGGCGGCTAGGTGGCGCAGTGGATAGAGCACCAGCCCTGGAGTCAGGAGTACCTGAGTTCAAATGCGGCCTCAGACACTTAACACTTACTAGCTGTGTGACCCTGGGCAAGTAACTTAACCCCAATTGCCTCACTAAAAAAAATTAAAAAGAAAAAAAAGAATAATAAAGTTCATCCTCTTGACTTTGGGATAACAATAATTGAATTACCTTCATCACTCCTATTTTTGAATGAATGAAGAATCCAATAAGTGCTTAGGATGTGTAAAGCACTGTGTTAAATGCTGAGGATACAAAAAGAAAAGTAATACAGTCCTTATTGTCAAAAAGGTCACATTCTAACAAGGAAGACAAAACATATGGATATTTTTAGCTGCGAGTCAAAAGTGAACAGTACAGTGGCCCTTAGGATGTGGTGGCAAAGAAGTTATTCATGAATCATTATTATTATTATTATTATTATTAATTATTTTGGCGGGCAATGAGGGTTAAGTGACTTGCCCAGGTCACACAGCTAGTAAGCTTCAAGTGTCTGAGGTCAGATTTGAACTCAGGTCCTCCTGAATCCAGGGCCAGTGCTTTATCCACTTAATATTATTATTTAATGTTGACACTCACAACACTCTTGAGTTCAGGGTACTGGGCTGTCCCCATCAGGGTCTCAGTGGACATGATAGGGTAGTGTTGGTGATTTGACTGCCCAGGAACATGCTACTTTCTGTTTTCCCACAGGATGTCTTTTTTTTTTTCCCCGGGGCAATGAGGGTTTAAGCAACTTACCAGGGTCACACAGCTAGTAAATATCAAGTGTCTGAGGCAAAAAGGTTGAATTTGAACTCAGGCCTTCCTGAATCCAGGGCCAGTGCTCTATCCATGGTGCAACCTAGCTTCTCCCCTCAGGATGTCTTGTTACTTGAGATAGGTTGGCTTGCTTGCCCTGTGTGGAGCCATAGTTGGTGGTAATGACTGGGCCTTTCTCCATGGTCACTGTTTCCCCAAATGATAGCTGCATTTCTAATACTAATCTACTTATGGTGGTGTGCATTGGTGGGTTGGGAAAACATGAAAACATACCTCCATTTCTATCAACCTAAAATTATTGGTGACCCTAATAGGCAGTGGAAAGAAACACAGAGAGCATTAGTGTTGATATATGCAAAAAACACCTTAAGAGAGATCTTCCTAGAGATGAGGTATATATGTATATGTGTGTATGTATATATATATATATATATATATATATATGTATATATATGGTGTTAAATTATAAAGTATTAGGTAAATATGAATTGTCATTTGCATTTAAATTCATAACTCAACCCAATGCTTGGGCTTTTGCTTCAAATTTTTTCACATGATATGTTTGGCATTTTTTTCACCCTTGCTACATTTAACTATAATGTTTGGGAAGATATAATCTTGACCAATGGCCTAATCCAATATTGGTACAAACAAACCATATTATATAGCAAAATTCTACCTCTGTTCTTCTTTGAAATTACTCATATGAAAAGGCCAAAAGACATTTATGGACCTTCAATGATGTTTCACACCTTTATTGACTCAGCTTCTATTGTCAAACAATGAAAATTCAAGGTTTTGCTTATAGCAAACATACTAGATTTTACCCATAAGTAAAAAATTTCCATGATCATTTAGTAACACTGCAAGAAAAAGTAACTGGTACCCAAAGTTGTTAGTGGTGTTTTGTCTTTTTTTTTTTCAGTTGTATTCTAATCTTTGTGACTCTATTTGGGGTTTTATGGGCAAAGAAGCTGGAGTGATTTGCCCTTTCCTTTTCCAGCTCATTTTACAGATGAGGAAACTGAGACAAACAGGGTTAAATGACTTGCCCAGGGCCACACAGCTAGGTAGTGTCTGAGGTCAGATTTGAATTCTGGAAGATGAATCTTCCTGGCTTCAGGCCCTGCACTCTATCTGTTGCACCACCTGGCTGCCAAAATTACTTTGTATTACTTTGAATATACAACGTACTTATTTATCTGTATGCATGTCATAATCCTTCCCTCCTCCTTGCCCCACCCCCCCATGGAAAGTAAGCTTCATAAGGACAATGAATATTTCATTTTCCATGTATTTCTAACACATGGCATGATGCCTTCTGGTATCGTAATAGATAAAAGAGATGTTTGTTGAATTAAATTGATTAGAAAAGAGCAAACACATACACACATATGTGTACACATATACATAGACATATACACATGCACATATACATATACACATATACATATGTATGTATGTTGCTATTTACCTGACAGGGTCATTGTAAAGATCAATTGAAATACTGTGCATAAAATGCTTTGCTAACTTTAAAAAGCAATATGTAAATATTAACTATTAGTAGAAACATCTCCATCAACCTTGTAAATAATATTATTAATTAAATAGTTCTAATAACAGGGCCTGACTTGTTTCAGGTCTTGGTCTCTAAGCATATGTGAACTTTTAGTTTTCAGTCTAATATTCAAAAAGCAAATGGCCAATTTGCCCCTGAAATCACAGTTATGGAATCTTAGCATTGGTAAAGACCTCTGCAGTCATCTAGTTCAGGCTAACTAAGAGTCCCCTAGACTACATCCTGAACAAGTGGTCATTTAGCTTTTTCTGGAAGATGTCGAGTGGAAAGAGATCTACTAATTACCCAAAGCAGCCCATTTCACATTCAGTTAACTTGGTTAGAAAGTTTTTACTTACTTTGCCTCTTTGCAACTTCCACTTATTGGAATTATCATTGGGAAGGAGCCATATTATTTTTCTCCTTAAATACTGTTATTGCTTTGAAACAAAAATTTTACTATTGCTAGTTAGTGATCCCTGCGTGTGTAATATCATCATAATGTTTGTTTTACATCTTTCAAATGTCTTTTGGTCTTGCCTTTAAAGGTCACAAATAGTGACTGAAAAGTCAAATACAGTTATATACATGTGGGGTTGCTGCTCTGGTCCTAACTACATAAAATTCTGCTGATAGCTACAGCTACTATGCTATCATAACTCATGTTTACATAATATCTTAAAGTTTGCAAAGTGCTTTGTTCAAAACAACGCTGTAAGACATTATGGACATTATTAGGACAATTAGGTGCTGCAGTACGTAGAGCACTGGGTCTGGAGTCAGGAAGATCTAAGTTCAAATCTGACCCTAAGCCAGGTACTAGCTGTGTGACCCTGGGCAAGTCACTTAACCCTGTTTACCTCAATTTCCTCATCTGTAAAATGAGCTGGAGAAGGAAATGCAAACAGCTCTAGTATGCTTGCAAAGAAAACCCTAAATAGGGTCATGAAGAATCAGATGGGACTCAAATAAATGAATGACAACAAAGAACATTATTAGGACCATTTTGCAGATGACATTTAGGCTCTGAGAAATGACTTGTCTATGATCATAAAGCTAGGAAGTATCCCAGAGAGAATCTGAACTCTGATCTACTTACTCCAAACCTAGTGCTTTATCCTTCATGACAATAGAAGTCTAAGACAATAGAGTCCAATAAAAAGAAGCAATACATGAGAGGTACTTCAGTATTTTAAATTTCTCTCATATGGGATCTCAAAACATTGTGATTCACTTCAGTCCTATAACCAGGCAATATTAATGAAGAAATTACAAGGTACCTGAAACATTTGCTTTCCACATCCCAAACTATACATATTAAAGGTGCGTGATGCCCAGACAACCCCTAACTCTTGAAACTTTTAGGAGTTTTCATTATGAATTAGGAGGAAGTACTGATTTTGGAGAAGTGGATTCTTTGCCAACAGAATTTAATTCAGAGGAAAGTAACGAGTTTTATTTCTATTAAATGTAGAAGCTACTCTTCTACTCTTGAACTAATGAAACAATAGCATGATCCTTTTACCCCCTTATAGCCACCCTAAAAAAAGATATTAGAAAACAAAAAAACTCTTTCAGTAACGCTCAGTTTTCATAAGCTGGAGAACTGCCCAGTTCCTCCGAGATGCAAATAGCAAAGAATTCTGCTTCGTCCAAATATCTCTGTCTTTTCTCACAGTATAGAACAGTTCACTGAAAAACAGATGCAAAGTCTGACCTTCTACTCTGGTTTTTGCTCTCAAATGAGACAGGGCTATGAAAGACAACAAAGACATCGTAGAGAGGTTTCTCCTCTCAGTCTGTAAATATTACTAGAGATCAATAAACTTTGATAGATCTTCATAGAACAGCAGGATTCAGATACCTCCCAATGAGTTTCCATCAGTTGCTCCAATGAGCCAACAAAACAATTCTTCTAATTCCAATCAGTATGTTCCCAACAAAACAGCTAAAGTCACAGTTTTCTTATCTAGAAGCCATCTCTGCCTTTCATTACTGTCTTATGATTCCACCTGAGCTCAGCTTACTCACCTGTCTCTTCCTCTATCTACCTCTTCCTAGGACTTTGTGTAAAAAGTTCTGATCTTGCTGGTTTCTTATATGTGCCAGTTCCTCAAAATAGAATATACTGGTGGCCAATAGCGATTTTTAATTTGTGAAGTAAAAATCAAGAGAGGACCTCAATATTCTTTCTATAACCTTTCCAAAGCCCCCCAAATTAATTTCATTTATAATTTGTCAGTAATAACTGTTAAAACTCTAAAAACAGTCACATGCAAATGAGCTAATGGACCACAATACCCTGAAGCCATCATTAACTCTGCAATGGCAATTTATATTATCATATATTACCAGGTCCTTTTAGTACATTCACCTGAGGGTCAGTACTTTATCTGGTCCTCAAAATAGTCACAACTCAACCTTTTATTTGAGAGATTCTGTTTTTTCAAAAGTGGATCTTATCAGTCATCTTAAACAGTCATTCTTTTTCTTCTACTTTCAGCAACCAAACTGTTCGTGAGAAAAAAAGGGTAAGTACTTTTCATAAATGTTAAGGCCAAGGTCACCCACTGCATCCTGGGCCAACCCTGATCATCTCAACATTTGTCTTACCACTGGACTTAAATGATTCTGGAGGAGAGAGTGAGATTGATAACTTTGCCCAGCTCTGCCTTACTTAAATTCAATTCACCCACAAGTCAAGACATCACTTTTGTGATGTCACTGGTTCTCTTTGAGAATGAAGATTGGAGGCAGCTAGGTGGCGTAGTGGATAAAGTACCAGTCCTGGATTCAGGAGTACCTGAGTTCAAATCCGGCCTCAGACACTTGACACTTACTAGCTGTGTGACCCTGGGAAAATCACTTAACCCCTATTGCCCCAGAGAGAGAGAGAGAGAGAGAGAGAGAGAGAGAGAGAGAGAGAGAGAGAGAGAGAGAGAGAGAGAGAGAGAGAAAGAGAGAGAGAGAGAGAGAGAATGAAGGATGGACAATAATAACTGTCTTCAAGTGTTTGAATGATTTTCATGTGAAAGAGAGGCTTGATGCTTATTTGTACCCAAAAGGCAGAACTAACAGAAGGCATCATGGCTATAATGGAAAGGATATTAAACTGTGCATCATAGGTTTTTAGTTGAATCCTATCCCTTAAATACTTTACTTGTGGGATGTTTGAAAAAGTCATTTAGGGGGCAGCTAGGTGGCACAGTGGATAGAGCACCAGCCCTGGATTCAGGAAGACCTGAGTTCAAATATAGCCTCAGACATTTGACACTCACTAGCTGTGTGATCTTGGCCAAGTCACTTCACCCTCATTTCCCAGCAAAACAAACGAACAAACAGATAGATAAATGGATGAATAAATGATAGATAAATAAATAAATGAAATGTTTTCTTAAAAAAGAAAAAGTCATCTAAACTCAATCTCAGTTTCTCCATCTGTAAAATGAGAGCCTCACATTTCTTAGGTGACTACTAACATCTCCTCAAAGATTAGATCTATGCTCCTTTTATCATCATTAAGAAGAGGAAAATTTAGACTTTGTGGAAGGAAAAATAACTTCCTACCAAAGATATTCAAAAGTCAAAAGAATTATTTTCTGAGGTGTTCCTCCTCATTGAAGATATCTGTGAGACTAGATGATCTCTGAGATCCCTCCAAAAGTTGAAATTCTGTGATTCTGTGAAGTATAGCAAAAATGATGCCCGCCCCCTCACCCCAACCAAGGGCAATTTTCAAATTTACAAGTTCCACAATCAACACTACTTCCTAAAATTTATATAGTGCTTATTATATTCCAGCTACTGTGTTAAGCATTTTACAATTATTAACTCATTTGATCCTCACAATCATCCTGATAAGTAGGTCCTATTATCATCTCCATTTTACAGATGAGAAAATTGAGGCAAATATAGATCAATTAAGTGACTTATCTAGAGACATAGCTAGTAAGTGTCTGAGGCCAGATTTGCACTCATGTCTTCCTGTACCAGGGCTGGTGTTCTATCCATTATGTTAACTAGCTGCCAATTGATTTTCATCTATTTTTTTTTGAAATCACTCAAACTGATAGATCAAGATTTGGGCACTTTTTAGGACAAATGGGAAAGAATGATGAATGAGGTTTTATTAGTTGTCTTGAGTTAGTATGGACACAGATTCCTATATTTACATCCATCCATTAATTCATTACTTTATTCATTTATCCAACTTATATTATTTGCCTCGTGTAAAATTCAATTCATCATTTACTTGCTATGGCCAAAGCATTAGTGCTAGATATTTTTACTACAGTCATGAAATAAGACACATTCCCTTGTGTAAAAGGAGCAGTATTTCCCATATAGGCTGCCATATAGGCTAGGCTAGTTCATCTTTTTTTTTTTTTTTTTTTTTTTGGTGAGGCAATTGGGGTTAAGTGACTTGCCCAGGGTCACACGACTAGTAAGTGTCAAGGGTCTGAGGTCAGATTTGAACTTAGGTCCTCCTGAATCCAGGGCCGGTGCTCTATCCACTGTGCCACCTAGCTGCCCCAGGCTAGTTTATCTTGAAGACCTTATCCCAAGCAGGGTTGCTGTTGTTATTAAAAAGTATTGAAACTCTCTTTGACACTTGTCCAGCTCAGGTTGTTGATGTGATTTCCTAGTTGCCTGTTACAAGAGGCCATTTGGAGTTCCAGCTCCCTCTGAGGTTTCTGACTGTAGATTGATGCATGGTCAATGCCAGGATGCTGTGCTTAACTGAATCAACATGGAGTCCTCACTGGATACACGTGTTGAATGTTCTTCCCCTGATATGATCAAATAAACATCTTTTTGTTAACTGTTAAATGACCTTTGGGTATCTCATTTCATTCCCATTTGTGAACTAAGCTATCAGTGCATTGGCTTGAGTCAGGTACAATTTAAGCTAAGAAACCCCCTTATAAACATGACTCTATGTTCTATACATAGCATAGTTGAGGCTAATAAATCCTAAAATCATAGACTCATAGAAAGTCAGAGCTAAAGAGAATCTTATAGGATATCTGATCCAATCTAGTTATGCTTTGGATGAGGACTCTAAGGCTTAGAGGAAGGGACTTGTCTAAAGTTGCACAGCTGCTCATGAGTTCCAAAAGCACTTCTTTTAGACAGATATATGACATAGAGTGCTATAGACACTAGCGAATCTTAAGATGTGGTTGCTGCATGAATGATGTCATATTCAGAGCCATAGCCAGAAATTTTTACACATGGATCAAGCATCACTAACCATACCATCAAACACTGCTGAGGATGAGTGATGGAGAACATCTCTGGGCTGTGCTCAACACATGGAAGAAGTTTCCTGCTTATTTTTACTAGGTTTTTGCTAAACTCAATTGTTTCTGGCTGCTAAAAGACTAAAAATGATATTGGTGCTACTTTAAAAGTCAGTGCTCAAAGGAAAAACTCTAGTCACCCAGTTCTGGTTTCAGAACTAGTCATGTTATTACAGTACATTGTTTTCTTAGTAAAAGTAGTATTAAATCTGACAGTTTAAAAATTAGGTATTAGACAATGGACCCTCATGTTTTAAAAATTATATACCATCACAATTAAAATAGGATTAACATTTCCAGGTTGAATAGGGAAAAACCCCTGGCAACATTTTCATTACTCCAGGTATAATTGGTCTTTGGCTCTCTGGTATTGTCTCCCCAAGCCCTGATGCACAATTCTGCCTTTCCCAGTAAACATTTCCCTTTGCACTTCCTCAGTTCTGGGCATGTTTATGTTACAGAAAGGGGTCTCAACCCATCTGGGATTTGTTTGGAAATGATAGGCCTCTTTTCTTTCTTTAAAAAAAATAACCTAGTGCCTTTGTGCACCAAAGGACCCAGCCCTGCTGGCCCTATTCCCAAGTCACTTTTTCCTGGGTGGGTTCCTTATAAAGTGAATATGAGCTATTAATGTTGGATCAGTACACCATCTCTTCCCCTTTCTTTTTACCCACCTTATCATCTGCCTCTCTTCCCCCACCCCAACACATAGCATGTTTTGCTGTGTGAGCATGTGACCACCCTCCATCAATCAGCTTGGAGCAGTGTGTAAGGAAGTTGCTTTTGTCAGTTGGTTTTGGGAGTTGGTGGTGGGAATCTCGTGGGGTTGCAGCTGAACCAGGAGTGGTTAAGGTAGTTAGCGGTTTTCCTATTCTTTCAGAGACACTTGTTCTTTCTTTGTTAACCTCTATTATATTTTAATAAATGTTTAATACCTAAACTATTAAACTTTTTTCCTAGTTAGCTTTCCCACAAGGGGACAGATAGGGTAATCACACACATTTAGTTTTACCCATCACAGGCTATAAAATAGAAAAATAGGATCACAGATTGAGAGCTTGAAATTTCCTTAGAAGCTATCTAGTCTATCAGACTCATATCTTTGGGTTCAAATTAAGTGCTCTTTTCACTGTGCTGTGCTGTCTTCCTTAAGTTATATGAGCATGTGAACAGATTTCAAAAGTGAGATGGTGATAAATTTTATGTATATTACCAAAGGACCTGAATTTAGAAAGATATCATCAGTGGTTCACAAAAAAATATTTACTGCTATTATTTCTAGTGTTATTTCTACTATTCCTGCTAAAACTAATGCTGTTGATACTGCTAGGACATCTAGGTAATTCAGTGGATAGGGCATCTGGTCTGGAGCCATGAAGACCTGAGCTCAAATCTGGCCTTAGACACTTCCTTGCTGTGTTACCCTGGGCAAGTCATTTAACACTGTTTTCTCCAGTTTCTTCATCTGTAGAATGATCTGGAGAAGGAAATGTCAAACCACTTCAGCATCTTTGCAAAGAAAACCCCAAATGGGTTCATAAAAGGGTAAGACAAAACTGAAAATAACTGAACAAAAGCAAGCTCTTAATGTCATTTCTGTGACTACTATGACTGTCATTATTGCTATTGCTGCTACTGCTACCGGGAATTTATAAAGAACTTTCAAGTTTACAAAGCATTTAATGTACATTATCCTATATGAGCCTTGCAATAAACTTGACAGGAATTAGGGGTATTATTATTCCCATTTTGCAGATAAGGAAACTGAAGCTCAGATATTTTGAGTGACTTGCACAAAAGCTGTTGCC
The DNA here is from genome assembly GCF_019393635.1 of Dromiciops gliroides. NCBI lineage: Eukaryota > Metazoa > Chordata > Mammalia > Microbiotheria > Microbiotheriidae > Dromiciops > Dromiciops gliroides. The sequence goes on from NC_057862.1 coordinate 555,002,063, forward strand.
CAAGATAGGGTCTTAGTCATGACTCAAAACCAGGTTTCTCTTGACTTCAAGTCTAGTTCTATACTCTTTCCATTAGATCAAGTGAGAAATCCCTAGTCCTGGAAATATAGGAGTACAAATGAAGACTAAGTGGATGAAGGGATAAAAGATAAACCTGAATTTGGGGTTTAGAGTTTTGCTGAAAGGATCCCATGTCAAAAAAAAAAAGTACAGGGGCAGTTAGGTGGCACAATGGATAGAGCATTGGCCCTGGATTCTAGAGGACCTGAGTTCAAATCCAGCCTCAGACACTTGACATTTACTAGCTGTGTTACCCTGGGCAAGTCACTTAATCCCAATTGCCTCACATAAAAAAAAAGGATCCCATGCACCTATAGTATCATGGATGCCCTTTGACTTGCTAACAAGCATCTTTTCTGAAACCTTAGCCTATCTTTTTTTTTTTTACTTAATTTCATCTGAACATGTTAAGGAATCTGTAAATATATCCCAATAATAATAATAAGTCAGTATTTTAAAAGAAGAAAGGTAAAATTAATTTAACATAGTGCTTTCACCCTCTCCAAGGAACACTAAGTACTTCATAACAAAAACTTATTTCATTATCCCTCAGAAGGACCTAGTGAAAAAGGGGGCATGAAGAAATATTATCCACAATTTACAGAACTGAAAACAGCAATCAAGTAACTGGCCCAAGGCAATCTAATGAGGTAGGAGTGAAACTTTGAGCATCATCAGCTTTTGTTTCCACACTAAGTTAAGGTTACCTTTCAAGTTTGCCTTTCTCGGTTTTCTAATGCAAGAGTATGGTTTGCTTTAAATAAACACTTCTAGTCATTGAATAACTTTCTGAAATGCACATCTGAGTTTGCTTGATGTAGTGTATTAATTTGGTCCATTTTCCTCTCCCAGGAGAACTGGGAATGTACGTCTGCTTTCTTGTAAAATTGTTAACATAATGTTATGGACTTTTTCCCTGGGAAAAGGCTTTGGGGTAGGGAATGGATAATGTTTTCATTTTTTAAAAATCTTAATCAACTATGAATTTCTTCTCATACACACATGGATTTCAAGTTGTAATAAAACTAGGTTATGATGGGAAGTATGTTAATTTGGCCACATCAGGGTGGAGTTCCAGCATTTCTGAAAGCATACAAACTGAAAAGTGAAATATGGCATTTGACAGTGAAAGAGAAAATAATGATTACCAACTAGAAAAGCAAGACAGCCTGGGACAGACTGTCCTAATGCCCAATCTTATCTGTGGTGGCAGTGGATCAGGTCAGCATGGAACTGAGTAGCAGTTATAATCCAGTGGGCTGGCTGAGGTGGCAAGAACAGGGATCGAATGAGAGTATGTTTGGTCAGGCAAGAATATAGACTGGGCAAAAGAATAGCTAAGGGTTTGGTAATATATGGAAGTTTATGATGTAATTAGTCAGAAAAATAGACTGATGTGTGGTCACAAACAGGAAGAAAAAGTCATTGGAAAAAATTTGAAGCTTGATGGACAAGCAGAGGTCAAGATCAAAATGACAAATGAGAAGGAATATAGGTTCAGGATGTGACATAGCATGTAATCCCTATATATCTTGCTGCTGTTAAAGGAACTTAGAGGAGAGAAAGAACTTCCCTAACCAGATCTATTTCAGATGCAATTCTTCTTCATGTAAAAGACATAACAAATCAAGGACTACATTTCTCCAAATGCCAAGAACTAGACTGTGATCACTTCTTTGGAGAAGTTCTCAGGTTTCCATTTCTCAGGAGATAATTTGCCTATGAAGCAGGGAGATTGTGTGGAAGAGATAATGACCAAACAAAGATGGCAATTGCTGCTGTACCATGAAGAAAGGCAGACAGGCAACATAAACATGATCACAATTCAGATGCTAAGTATCGCCAGAGACAAGGCAAACTGAAAACTTTACACAAATACAGAATGAGAGAGTGGATGGCAGATACCAGTGCAACAAATGTCTATTCCAGAGGCTTACTTCAATTTTTCAGGCATTTTTTAAAATGCCTTCTATGTGGCAGACATTTGTTAGATCAAAATAAAAAGAAAATGACTCATTTGTTGAGAAGTATAGCCATTCTTTTTCTGGTATAATTATACTGGAAACTAATAAGAGAAATGGCTCAAATATTATGATATATGAATGTGATGGAATACTGTTGTGATGTAAGAAATGAATGAAGAGGACACATTCAAAGAAACCTGCAAAGACTTAAATGAACTGATCAGAGTGGAGTGAACAGAACCAGGAGGACAATTTATGTAGTAATAACATCGTAAATACAAACAACTTAAAAAAAAAAAAAAGAAGCCTGATCAGTTCAATGCTCAAACAAAATTCTAGGGGACTATCAATAAAACATATTATCCACTTCTCAACCCTTCCTAGTGCTGAGGCTAAAACTAAAAGAAAAACATTGATACATTTATTATAATCCTGGATGAGAATTTCTTCTAATTAAACAATCCCTTGTCACAAAAGCAGACATGCTTGCATGCATGTATGAAGTGATAGACTCAGGGTAAGTATTGAAACATAATTTTTTGAACATGAACAATCCAGGAATTTATTTTGTTTAATTATACTATTTGTTAAAAGGTTTATTTTTTTGTTTCTTTTGCTTTTGCTTTTTTTGCCAGCAGGGACTTAGGCATGGATGTGAAAGGGAAAGAAAATATTTGTATTGTGACAAAAATAAAATTTAATTTAAAAAATTCTAATAATTTGGAATATTCATGTAAATGGAAGGAACACTTCCATTTTTTGGTCATCCCAGATCAATGAAACATTGTGTGCATGTATGCTTGTATGTGGGCTAAGGGCATACTATGAATATATTTCCTTTTCCTTTTTTATCACAACTTGGTTTGAGGTAGTGAAAATTCATATGTTATAAAATACATGCTATATGTAAATAAAAGTCAGAAAGGGGAGAAATGCCAGCAGACAGAGAAAAGCCTATTTTGACATGCACATTTTTATTCATTTGTCCACTTGATATATATTGAATGCAATTGTCTCTGCCTCTCTAGACTATTTTCTCCCCTTACCTTTGCTTTTTTTTGTCTTCTTGGTTATCATAGTTGTTTGGACTGAAAAAGAACCAAGCTTTAGTTGGGCATGATGGGACAGGAGAGGTAGACAGAAGAGAAAAGAGGAATATATATTTTCAGAGAGGAAACATGTAATTATTTATTGTGAAATCAGCATTACTCAAACTTCTGGGGGTTAAAGCTAAAACCAAAGGAAAATCAATGGTATCTTTTTTGATCCTAGGTTTGACTTTCTTCTGATAAAAAAATTCCCGATCACAAAAACATACCTAATTGTGTACATGCATGTCTTCATGATATAATTTGGATCTAGGGATGGTAGGGTGGTGCAAGAACAGATGCACACATTCTAATTCAATTGCTTTAATTAATAAACAAAGATGCTTTTTCACTGACCACCACTGGTCTGGGAAGTTGTTTGCCCAGTCACTCTGTCTGTCTGTCTATCTATCTATCTATCTATCTATCTATCTATCTATCTATCTATCTATCTATCTATCTATCTATCTATCATCTATCTATCTATCTATCTATCTATCTATCTATCCATTTATTTATTTATTCATTCATTTAATTATTTGTTCACTCATGTATTCATTAATTTACTTATTCATTCATTCATTTATTCTTTTGTTTCTTTGTTTTTCATGCTCTCTTGCCCAGTCTCACTCAAGAATGTTTACTTTTTTTTTTTTTTTAGTGAGGCAATTGGAGTTAAGTGACTTACCCAGGGTCACACAGCTAGTAAGTGTTAAGTGTCTGAGGCCAGATTTGAACTCAGGTACTCCTGACTCCAGGGCTGGTGCTCTATCCACTGCACCACCTAGCTGCCCCAAGAATATTTACTTTTAAATAAACTATACTTGAGGCTGAGTGCTATTTGTGGGTATGGGACAGAATGAAAGTAGTAAACCCAGTCAGCTATCGATGACTTCAGTATCTGGATAGCAGTGGGCCAGATCCTGAGGTTCTTGATCTCAAAGCTTTGAAAGATAGAAAATTGGGGAGGGGCAGATATCACACATCATATTGATTAGAGTTTTAGTCCAAACAAATTAACAAAGTAAAGAAAAAGCAGGTAATTATTAGGAGAGGTGGGAATATGGCCAATCACATATAGGGTTCCAGCCTGGTCAAGCTCATCTATGGATTGGGGTCTAAGGAAATATGTCTAAATTCATTCTCTTCTCCCTGGCCCCCAGGCCTTGGGCTTCTAGCCAACTGGGAACTGAAGAACGTTGGTTAGGGAGAGAGAAGCAGTGCCGTATAGTAGAAATAACAAATTAGAATAAGAGCCAAGAGACAGGTTTTACCCTCAGATTTGCCATTAAATAGCTATGTGACCTCAAGCATTTAATTCCTCTGAGCTCCCTTGTCCTAGTTTATAAAAGAATGCCTTTGGACTAGATGATTCCCAAAGTCCTTTCTAACTTTAAAAGTCTATGACTTCCTAAATGAAAAAAATATATAGAATTTCTTAAATGTGTCCTTAAATTTCCTTAAATTATCCTTAAATTTATTCAAAGTAATTTTGTATCTTAAACTGACATAAAATAAATTCAAATTCATTAATTCATTTATTTATTTAGATTTTTTGTTTTCTTTTGTTTTGGTTTTGCGGGGCAATGAGGGTTAAGTGACTCACTCAGGGTCACACAGCTAGTAAGTGTCAAGTGTCTGAGGTCAGATTTGAACTCAGGTACTCCTGAATCCAGGGCCCGCGCTTTAACTGCTTTGCCACCTAGCTGCCCCAATTTTTGTTAAAGAAAATTGTAATTTCAATATCGCAGGATCACTGATTTAGAGATGGAAGAAATTTTTAAAGGCCATCTACTCCAACCATCTCATTTTATTGATGAGAAAACTGAGGACCATGGAAGTTAAATAGACTGAATATCTCAGTATATCAGTATGGGAACTCTTTCAGTGTACCATCTCAAAAACTGCTTATGACTTAACAAATAATGACTAGGGAGCTGTTTGTGGCACATGAGTGATTTATCCTGGGTTAGTAAGAATCAGAGGCAGATATTTAAACCTGGATCTTTCTCCAAGCCTAGCACTCTATCCATTAAGCTATGATGCCTATATTATGATATAATGTTTTCCAATGGATTATAATGTCTTAAAATAAGGGACTGTTTCATTAATCTTTATATTACCAATCACAGTGTCTGACACATAGGAGATCCTTGAATTCTTGTTGAATCAAATTCTCTATATGGGAGAGAGCTTAAGAAATTATTAAGAGGCATTGGATGAATTGGAAAGCATACTCACTCCATAATTAGAGGATAGTGTTCAGTCAAATGACCTGGGTTCAAATCCCATTGCTGTGCTGACTACCTGTGTGACCTTGGGACGGGTTACTTGATCTCCTTCCTACCTCTAAAATGAAGGAGTTGGACTAGATTACTTCTGGGATCCCTTCCAATTCTATAGTCATGATCCTATTATTCTTCTCAGACCACAGTACGAAGATTTTTCTCTATCTTAAGGAATTTGCTTTTTAAAAAGTCTTGGCCTTTTTTAAGAGGGGGGTGAAGAGGAGGAAATTGAGGAGATTTTAAAAGATATGATGACAGGATATAGTGACCACGGGCCTGTAATCTCTGCTACTGGGGTAGCTGAGACTGGTGGATCTATTGAGCTTGGGGATTCTGAAGTGTAGTAGATTAGACCAATTGGATTTCTCCACCAAGTCTGACATCAATCTGGAGAGTCCCAGGTGGCAAGGGGGCAACTAGTCGAGGTTAGAAATATAATAAGCTAAAGCTCCCATGCATGTCAGTACTGAGAGCAGTCCCAACAATATATATGTATATATATGCATGTGTGTGTATACACACAGATTTCCCTCCTCTATGGAAATACTTATAGAATATATACTTTTTAGCCTAATGAAAATAAAAGGGATTAGAAATTGCACAGCATTAGAATTTGCATAGCATAAGTTTCTGACCTCATAGGTTTACAATATACAGGGAAAGACTGAATTCCAAAATATATATGAATTCTTATTTTCCAAGACTGTTTGGAACAGCAGTCTCCAGGAAAGATTACCAAACTAATCTAATATTCCTTATGACTTCTACAAATCTTTTTTAAGGATCTTGTCACATTGTCATTGGAGAGGATGCATTAAAAATGCATTTCAAGCTTTGAATACATTTGCCTTGCTTTCCTGAGATATGAGAACCTGCTAGAAATAAGTTCATTTACACAGCTGTTGGCTGTTGGTGCCTTAGCATGGTAATCGACTGGCTCAGTGGAGCATGAAATACCCTTTCAACATTTGCACCCATCAGCTGAAATCAGAGGCAGAATTGTACATGGCATGAGAGTGGGGAAGGGGAAAAGGAACCTGACAGAAAATGGCTTTGGGTAAATAACAGAAATCTATCACCTTCTTTTTTTTTTTTTTTAACATTTTATCCTTTTTTATTTTTTTTTTAATCTATCACCTTCTTACTTTTCCTTTCTTAAAAATTAGGCAATTGGCCTACCTCCTGGGGGGAACTGTGGGAAATGGTTTTGGACAATAGCAATAACAAAGACTGTAGCCTCGACAAGAATTATTCTGAACATGCATTAGATATTTCCTGATTTAAGGTCAGATTTGTGAGATGAGAAGAAACTTTTCCAGCAATCTCCCTATGGAAATCCTGTCTACCCCTCCCACCTCTCCTCTCCTCTTCTCCTGCCCACCCCAACATACAGTTTTTTGTTTTGTTTTAATGTGACTGGAATTCAGATGAGAGCTGGTGCTAACCATGGACGAAACTGTGATGTTGGCAAAATTTATATTAGGAATTTCCCACTAATTTGTTTATACCCTTCTCCCACCACACCTGTAGGTTGCACTTGCTGCCACTTCAGCCAAGATGTTAGCTTCCCATGTCTTCTCACTGGCCAGGGGCATTTGCTTTTGAATATAAAGAGTTCTTGAAGATGAGAAAACTGTCAAAACCCAAAGATATGGAATCAAGATGATGGAGGGATAAATGGTGCTATCAATATTTGGGAACAAAAAGCCATGTCTGGTGCTCCCCAAACCAGACTATGTAATGGTAATTCATAAAACCTTTACAGTTGGCAGGAAATAAAACTATATTTAGGCTGTGGTGACTGGGACTTTGCACTGTACATTAGAGGGTGCTGACAACACTTACACTTCTGAAGTAGGCAGCTTAAGAATAATTAGTTAAAAAAAGAAACTACTAGATATCACCCTTCCTAACCCCAGAAATTGCCACCTAGGTAAGCTCCTCTCTCCAATTATGTTCAACTGAATTTGTCTTTAGAAGTTGATTTAAGGTTGGTTTCATTTCATCATGTTTCCCTGTGTCAGAAATCCTAGTGATGGCTAGTTCTATATGGTGCTTTGAACATTATCTAGTCCGAATGCATGTTCTATATGCTAGAATTGTCCTCCCTTCAACTAGCTGCCTATTGAATTCCTGCACATCCTTTTAAGTTCAAATTTGGTCTCCTGAAGCCCTCTATCAATACAAGCTTTCCCCTATAGGTTCACATTGAGCTTTGACTGGCATCTTTCTAATTGTTCTTGTGTAATGTATAATAATAAAAAATAATATCATGTTATCCAGTCTGTGCTCAAACAATACCCATGATGTGAAATTCACTGCTACACGAGGAGTTGGTTCACAACCAATTCAAATACTAACAAAATCTATATTCCTTTTGCTTCTACCCATTGTGTTAGTCTTTCTTTCTTGCTCATAATAGCTCTTAAAATGTTTGATGACTGCTAAGCACTTAATCAATGCTTATTGATTGTTATGTCTACCCTACATTTTCTCTTTCAAGATTATTAAGACCAATGTATATTTGCACAGTCCTTTAAAATATGAGAATCTCTTCACACATATTTGATTTTGTATTTTATTTATTGATATTCACAGACTGTGAGGTAAATGCTACATATTCTTATGCCCATTTTATAGATAAGGAAACCAAAGCTAAACTTAAGAGAATGGAGTGGCCTGGGGTCACACAGTGTCTGATTTGTGATTTCAAAGCCAGGATTTCCTGCCTCTTAGTCCAGCAAGTGAATACCACATTGACTCACACTGATTAAAAATATCTCTAATTTCTTCAACAGTCTTTCATATGGCATGGTTTCTTCTCCCCTCACCATCCTGGTTACATTCCTCTAAACATACTTGAGCTTGTCAATATTCTTCCTAAAAAGAGGCTCCTGCCATAGTGCCCAGTGCTCTAGATGTAGCCTGACTAGTATAATGTGACTATCACCTCACTTCTAGTGAGAGTCTTGACTGAGAAAATATTATGCAAAAACTGGCAAAATTCACAGTTAGTTAATAGCTATCAGCTGTGTTTTGTATAGTATTTTTTTTTTTTGTGGGGCAATGAGGGTTAAGTGACTTGCCCAGGGTCACACAGTTAGTAAGTGTCAAATGTCTGAATCTCAGGTCCTCCTAAATCCAGGGCCGGTGCTTTATCCACTGCACCACCTAGCTGCCCCCTGTTTTGTATAGAATTCTAGCACTATATTTGTTTCTAATGCCTGAGGTCAAGATTCCATCTTGTTTCAACTTTATTAATTTATATTATCTCCTCTCTTCCACTTTACTCCTTTAGAACATACATTACTTGTGTGATGAAATAATGGGATTTAGCAGATACTCAAAGACCCACCTGGAGATTAATCAAGACTGATTGAATCAAGTGAGAGTAATTGACTGCTGATTAATCCTACTTCAAGTTAATTGGATTGTAATCACACCTGGCTATCCCTTAAGAAGATATTGTTCTCAGAAACTAGACTGTGAACTCAACTTGAGAACACCTTCAAAGACAATGGATTTGGATGACGCCAACCAATCACCTTGAAGTAGTGTGTAAGGACCGCCTCTGTTCCAGATCTATAAAAAAGCTTCCACAAACAGCTTGAGGGAGAGTTCCTGATTAAGACAGGCTCATTAAAGAGTTCCTGATTAAAGCAGGCTCGTGGAGAAGGACTTCAGGAAGAACCCAACCAGGCTGGAACTCTAGACTAGACTGGAGCTGAAGCTTCTGATTTAAGGCGACCACAATTTAGATTTTAAACATCACACTTGAGAGCAGGGATCATTGTCTGTCACCTCTATTTATTGTACCTGGTGTAGTACCTTAGAATTAATAAAAGTGTGTTGAATCAGAATTACTTATTAGTTTTAAAGGGAGAGAAGAAAGACCTCTGAGACTAGGGGTCAATCTATCAGTTCCATGTTTTCCTGAGATATTCACAGAGCTTCATTAGTTAAGTTAGGCACTTGTAGAACTAGAAGGGACCTTGGAGATCTTCTAGTCTAATTCTAACATTTTTGACAGGAGAGAACTGAGGCCCAGAAAATGATGTCCCCAACATCGCACAATTCAGTTAGTAAGTGGTAGACCTAGAATTTGAGCCCTAGCCCAGTCTGATTACAGTACCCTACAAATCTTTTTTTTTTTCTGGTGGGGCAATAAGGGTTAAGTGACTTGCCATTGTCACACTGCTAGTAAGTGTCAAGTGTCTAAGGTAGGATTTGAACTCAGGACCTCCTGAATCCAGGGCCAGTGTTTCATCCACTGCGCCACTTAGCTGCCCCCACAGTACCCTACAATCCTTGAGCACATTCTAGTCATTTCTTCTGAGGACTAACTAACGTTAAAACCAAGTCTGAGATCCTTTTGTGTCCTGGTTTCTGCCCCAAATTAAGTTTTAAAATATAACAATTTGTTGTTTATGAGGATCTAGAGTGAAATTTTTATCTATGTTTCTAATTGGCATTATTATAATATCATTTTCCATCTCATTCCTCATTCTGCTAATCTCTTTAGATAGAATTCCCATAGAAATGGTATTGGAACAATCAATTAGTCAAGCAATAAACATTTAATCCTATCATATGCTAGGTGATTTGCTATGTTATAAGTTTGACCATTTCCTAGATGCTGGAGATAAAACACACACACACACACACACACACACAAATTAAACAATTACTACTTAGAAGAAGCTTCCTTCTAATGAGGGACATAAGTACAGTTATAAATATATGCTGTCCCAAAAGTACTTGTGCAGTTTTAAGGTACTAAAGCTTAAAACTTTACTAAGACTTTGGGGACAGTCTATATATGCAAAATAAATGTAGAATAAATAAATACAAACATATAGAAAGCAGTTAAATAAAAGGTAGTTTAACAGGGATGGTGTCAGAAGTTGAGAGGATCAGGAAAGACTACTTCTGGAAGATGGCATTTGAACTGTACTTTAAAGGAAGAGAAGGACTGTTAGAAGCAAAGGTAAAGAAGGAGTACATTCCAGGGTTGTGGGATGGTCAGTGTATTGGCATAGAGACATGAGATTGAGTATCACATGTATAAAACAGAAAGAAGGCCAGTTTGGCTGGAATAAAGTATTCAGGTGAGGAAATAATATCTAATGAGAATGAGGATAGATTGGGCCAAGTTTGTGAAAACTTTAAAAGGTAAAGAGAATTTATAGTTTATCCTAGAGGTAAAAAGAAGCCACTCAGGTTAACTGAATGCAAGATTGACATGGTCAGATAAGGAAAATTATTTTGATGGCAGTGTGGAGCTGGGCTGAAGGGGCCGGGGCCGGGGCCGGGGCCGGGGCCGGGGCCGGGGCCGGGGCCGGGGCCGGGGCCGGGGCCGGGGCCGGGGCCGGGGCCGGGGCCGGGGCCGGGGCCGGGGCCGGGGCCGGGGCCGGGGCCGGGGCCGGGGCCGGGGCCGGGGCCGGGGCCGGGGGCTTGAGGCAACAACCAATCAAGAAGCCATTAACAATAATATAGGCAAGGAGTGATGAGGTCCTGAACTATGGTGGTAGTTTTGGGAGTGGAGGACAGTGGTATGATGGGTGAGATGCTATGCTAGAAATGGCAAGAGGGGAAACAGTGATGAATCGAGCTTAATTATGTAGTCATGAACCTGGAAGACTAGAAGGAAGGTGATGCCTTTGACAGAAGCCACTACCCTGCTTTTTATTCATTTATATTTTATGTTCTACAGACAAGTATGCAGGCAGATTATTTTTTTCATAATTGAATATATATTCTTCAAATTTTATGAATCAATGTTTTATCTGGGTGTTTGTGTCAAAGAGTTCTGTACATGCTGATGTTCTTTTATTACACTTTATTTGTTGAATTCTCAAGGATATTTTGCAGCCTATATCTGTTGTATAGAGATTTACCACTGATTATGGAAGATCATCTTTATCATCCTTCCTGACTTCTTTGAAGCATTAGACTCTGTTAATTACCCTCTCCTCCTAGACGCTCTCTCTTCTCTGAATTTTCATGTTTCGGCTTCCCCATGGTTTTGGTTCAACCTCTCTGACTGCTCTTTCTTTGCTTTTCTTTCTTTGCTGGATTATTATTCAGGTCACACCTATCAACTATGGACATACCCCAGGGCTGTGTCCCAACCCTTCTTCTCTTTTCTCTGTAGACTTTATCACTGGAGGACCTCATCAAACCCTATGGATTCAATTACATTCCCTCTGCAGATTACTCCAGATCTGTATGTCCAGTCTTAATCTTTCTCTTGAGCTCCAGGCATGCATTATTGACTCCCTAATGGGCACTTATAACTAGATCTGTCACAGACATGTTAAACTCCACATGTCTAAAACATTATCTTCTGTTGCTAAATCCTTCCCCCATTCCTTCCTCACTATTTTCTGAACTTCTCTACTACTGTCAAGGACACTCATATTCTTCCAGTCATCCAAGTTTGCAAGCTCAGTATAATCTTTGACTCCTCACTCCTAGTCACCCCACATATCCAATCAATTGTCAAATCTTATCATTTTTTATCTCCACAATATTTCTTTAATACACTCCCTTCTCTTCATTCACACATACAGCCACCACTGTAATTCAAGTGCTTCATCTCTCTTCTAAATTATTGCCATAGCCTCCTAATTAGACTTCCTGCCCAAATCTCCTCTCATTTCATTGCGCAATCACCCTGCTATTGGACTGCTAAAATGATTTGCCAAAAGTGCAGATTTGCTGATGTTATTGTTCTCCACCTATATGAATAAACTTCAGAAAGACCTGAGTTCAAATCCTGTCTCAGAAACTTGCAAACATTATAACCCTGGGGAAATCATTTAACCTTCCTAAGTTTCAGTTTTCTCCTCTGTAAAATGGGATAATAACACTTACCTCCTAAGGTTGCTCTGAGGATAAAATGGCATATTACATGTGAAGTGCTTTGAAAATATTAAAGAGCTTTACAAATGCTTGTTGTTGTTAAATATCTGACCTCTCTGAACCAGAGGTGTGCCCTCCCTTTGCAAACACAAGATATACAGGAAGAATAAGTTCAAATTTAGGGACCACATGTGGCCAAAGGGTAAACTAATAGCTTCTGGTTAACAGAATTAATTTTGTCCCTTCATATACTCCTCATAAATTTCCCCTTCAATGTAATTCCCTTCTGGGCTCTGATGGTCAGTGTCCTTTTAGAGTCCTGGAGTTGTCTTTCCTTGGTGTATCTAGTCTAGAGGTATCTCTCAGCTCTTGATGCAAATTCTATCCTCAGATATATCTTCTTTAGGGACACTGCTACCGATTCTGGGGCTAACATTATGCTGATGGAAACTCTAAGCCTTCCCATCTTTAGAAATTCACAAGATTACCTGATCAATGGGGAGTCAAGGAGAGGAGAGAAAAAATTTTCTTTTCCCTTCCCCTGCTCGCTCTCAGTTGCTCAGGACAATTTTCTCCCTGGAGTCCTTTGAAGCTGGATTCAGTCACCATTCAACTCACAATTGATTAAGGATTTATTAAATCACAATTACTTTTGCTTTATTGATTTATTCAATCCAGATATCTTGACCTTCTGTGTTTACATTAATTGAGGTGGTAGTTTCTACTTCCATCCGTGTGTATAGATAATTTTCATAAAGATTTTATAATAACGGATGGGATAGCACACATATCAAAATATGCATTTTTATATCCCCCTAATAGCCTTATGGGGAATAATAATAACATCTGTGAATTTTTGTTTTCTTTTTCAAAGTGTTTGGTATATGCACCTCTTTCAGTTTTTGTTTTTTGTTTTTTAGGAAATCCCTTGAACCTTTCAAAATTGTGTTAACTCTATAATAGAACTACTTTGTGTATATTTCAACTGGTTCCAATGCCTTTCCTATCTTCATTCTCTTTGTTATTTCTATTTACTCATAAAGTACCAAAAAGGACTATTATGTTAGAATCCAAATGGGAGAGTTTCACTGTCATTGAGGGAAAGAATTTTTTGTTATAAAAATGTTGACAGCTCTTTTGCCTTTTTTGAGTTTTTCCTGTTATTCACACTAACAGAACACACAGAAGTGTGTATTACCATGCCCATCTTGCATATCAGAAAACTGAGGCACCATTTATAGTCCAGTTGTTTAGTCAAGTATTTGAGTTAGTTGACTAAAGTAGACTATGACCAATTATTCTCTATCCTCTAGGAGCTGGTCACCCCTGCAATGAGAAGCTTGTTTGTGTCACAAATTTCCTATCTCCACGCACTGTTGGCATCAATAAATGGGTCCATTGCTCCCTATCCTGAATGAGACTCTTTGGATAGTTTGATCATCTTGCTTTGCAACATCCCTTCTTTATCTGTCTTCTAGACTCAGTTGAAAACAGAATATGTATAACCCACTTCACAGGGTTGTTGTGAGGATTGAATGGGATGATATTTGTAAAGTACTTAGTACAGTTCCTGGAACATAGCTGGTTCTACATAAATGCTTATTCCCATTCCCTTTACCCCATAATCTGAACCCAGGTCCTGGTGAGCAACTTTGCTGAATTCTTCTGTCATTACCAGAAACCATAAGAGCCTGACCTCTGTATTCAACCTTCTATTAAATTCACATACATTCCCTCTGATAATATTTATCATATATAAATTACAGATCACAAACCACATTATGGACAGTATGACTAATTCTGATATTCTAGAGCTTTTAAAAATGAAATTAGTTTTAAAAATATTATGTTTCTAGTTTGGAGACCTGAAGACAATTTGTAACAGTGGAAGGAAGGCTGGCTCTGAACCAAGAGAAAATGTATTCAAATCCTGCCCTTGACAATTACAATCTATATGTCCCTAAGCCTCAGTTTCTTCATCAATAAAATGAGGGAGTTGGACTAGATGGTCTATCTGGCTCTAGATTCATACCAGGTTCAAATTTCATTTCACCACTTATTACTGTTGTGACCTTAAACAAGTGACTTGTCTTCCCTGGACCTGTTTCCCCATGCATAAAATGAGGAGATTGGACTAAATTATTTCTAATATCCCTTCTAATCTTAAATTCTCTGTTCTATTTAAAGTTACCATTCTCCATACTTCTTGAAGTATGACTTTTAAAAAAAAGAATTCTATACAAGTTATTTAAATTTAATGTAATTTTAATGTAATAAACATTTTTATTTAAAGTTTCGAGTTCCAAATTCTATCCCTTCCTCCTCCCCTTCCCTGCTCTGAGGTAATAAGCAATCAGATATAGATTATACATGTAAAATTATGTAAAACATCACCATATTTTGTATAAGAACACTTGAACAAAAGAAAAAAGTGAAAGTGAAAAATAGCATGATGCTGTCTATGTTCAATCAATATTAATAAGTTCTTTCTTTGGAAGTGGATAGTATGCTTCATCATTAGTCCTGTGGGATTGTCCTGTATCATTGAATTTCTGAGAATAGTTATGTCATTTGTGGTTCTTCATTGAACAATATTGTTGTCACTGTACACAATGTTCTCCTGGTTCTGCTCACTTCACTATACATTAGTTCATATAAGACTTTCTAGGTTTTCCTGAAATCATCTTGCTTGTCATTTCTTATAGCACAACAATATTCCATTACAACAATATACCACAACTTGTTTAGTCATCCCAATTGATGGGCATTCCTTTGATTTCCAAGTCTTACACCACCACAAAAGGAACTGCTTAAATATTTTTTGTACAAATAGGTCCCAGAAAAAACATTCTTAATAGTTCTTTTTCTTAAAGTATGACTTTTAAAAAATCAAGTTAGTAGTTTTCAGTCCCAGAAAGACAAAGGAAGAACATTCTGACAATAATTGTTGTACTGCAGGATGTTTTAGGAGGGAGAAAAAGGCACTTGTCCCTTTCCTGACAGAAAAGAAGCATGGCATCATGGAAGGAGCTCTGGACTGGGAATTAGAATGAACTGAGATTTGGGTATGACCTCCAACACTTATTAGTTGTGTCATAACGGACAAAACATTCAATTTCTGATTCTCAGTTTCCACATCTGTTAAACAGGCATGTACAAATAAGATACCCCATGCAGATCATAATCCAACTATAACTTGTTGTTTGTCTTTCATTTTCAAAGATGACCAATTACATCATGGGATGATGTCGTGACTCATGCATGAAGTGGATTTAAGTGAGGCAGAGTTGCACGAAGTCATCAGCCTCAATCTCTCTTCCAAAGCCATTGAAGTCCAAAGGCAAGACAAAAGTCAAGACTACTGATGATAGCCTGGTATGCAATGGATGATCTTGGTGTCTTTGATAACTGCCTGAGCTCTAAGAGCTCAACAGCAACTTCTTTAGTCACTTTTATCCTCCCATTCCTCTAAAAGATGTCTTCACTTGCTTGGGATACTCACTTCCCACCCCACCCCCCTTACTCCCTAATGGGTTTGAGTCCCAATAGTTATCCTCTGGTTTTAAGTCATCTCCTGAGATGGTTTACCAGGGTGGAATTTTTGTGCATGCTACAGTTTCTTAGAGTCATAGGCGAGAGCTGAGTGCCAAAGGTAGATGAGCAGTCCTGAAAAGGGCTTGGCAAGCTCTCATGTCAGAGGTGCTAGACTTTCTTGAATGTCTCTTACACCCTGCTATATTTTATATTATTAGATAGTTGCTTTTGCCTCTGAAAAGTCATTTCATTCCACATGTGACAAGTGTCAGAGGCAGGATTTCAAACCATGTTTTCCTGACTTCAAGTTTATCACTGTGGCCACTACATCTAATTACTTTTCACATTATCTTTATTATGAACAGAAATAATGTATTTAAAATGTCCTATAAATGTTAGCTTCTATCACTGTTGGAGAGTAACACTACCTCATCCCCTCTAACCCGATCTGTGTAAATCAGGGATTGATAACCTGGAGTCAGGGAATTAAATATATATATATATATATATATATATATATATATATATATATATATATATATATATATATCAGTGCAATTAATTTCTTTTGCATTTTATTTTACATAGTTAAAATATTATTCTGAGAAGGGTCCTTAGGCTTTGCTAAATTGTCAGTGAGGTCTATTACATGAAAATGTTTAAGAACCCTGGTCTAATATTTCAGATACAGTTTGTCTCAGAGACAGAGAAAGGATAGAATGATATGCAGAAGCTTTGAATTTTCTCTTCTATTAAAAACTATATAAACTAGTCATGTGAAAACCCACAATTTGAAATGCCTACTATCCCATCCATTGTTATATAATAATATCTTTATGAGAATAATCTATACATTTGGGGTTGAAACTACTACTCCCATTAATGCAAACAATGAAAGTTCAGATATATGGATTGAATAAATCAATCAATTAAAAATAATTATGAGTCAATAAATCGTTAATCAATCTCTTCCAATGACCTTGCTTCTTGTTGGAGGGAATGGTGGGAGCAGGGGGAAAGGAAATTTGTTATGAAAAAAATATGCTTTCACCTTCCCCCCACCCCAAGGCTGACCTTGAGTGTGTTGAATGTCTTATGGACCCTTATTATGCTTGACTGAATGAATTCTAATTTTAATGTAATATAACAATTGTTGCAGAGTTCCAGATCAATTAATAGCACTAAGGCTCAGCCAGCCAATAGAAAAACAATGTTACAAAGTAGTTTGTGTAGTTCCTCCATCCAGGAAAAAGTGATGCTTCTAAATTATCAAAGAACTAGAGTTTTTATTTTTTTGTATTTTAAGAGAAATGTACCAGGGTGAGGCATATTGGAGTTGGAAAAATCAGTTCTTTAGGAAATAAAACACGCAATCCCCCTTGCTTCTTTGCATGGAGGTATATTTATACTTTTACACAGGTTTTATTATTTCTCATTTCTCAGTGTAATAGCTCCTAACATACATTTGGATGACAACATATCTCCTACCACCTAGTTTTTTAAAAAAGAGAAACAAACACATCCTCTCTCTAGCAAATGCTTTCAGTGTTGACATCTCCTTCATGCCTCAAACTAAAAGCAACTTATGTGGGCCTTCTAGAGCTTGCCCTTTCTCCAGAGGAAATTCCTTTGTTTAATAAAGAATTAAAACAAGTAATGGCAGAATGGTTTGAAGTGACCAAGGGCCTTTCCTTTTTTCTTGTTCAAAAAAGTTTCTTTAATATTCTAGTAAAATCATGCTTCCTAACCTCATCCTCCCACCCCAACAAAATCCTTGGTCAAGGTTAAAGCTCCTTAGCTAGAGAATGGGACTACCTCCTCCATGGTGTTAGAACTGGGGATAATAGGAAGAATTTCTTCACAGATAATTTTATGGGCCTAGCTCATTATTTGCTTTAGCTGAAGGAATTTTCTATAGCATATAGGATCACAGATGTTAGATTTGGAAGAGGCCAATAAATGAAGCTGTGAAGAAATGAGTAGGGATGGGAACTAATGAATAGAATGGAGCCAGAAAAGAAACTGGACCAACAGAAGAAGATGACCAGCCAAGTAGCATCAGTGAAAGTGAGTTATATATTCATAGATACCCTGTTGGAGCTAGTGCCTTTGGAATGGTGAATTACTGCTGTAGCACCAATAACCAGCCCCACTTAGGTTCTCAAAGAGCAAATGACTAACTGAAATGAGGAAGTCACAACTACTTATTGCGAAGTTACAGTCTCAGGGTTCATTTTCTGACACCTGTCTCATAGGACTAGATAATGGATTTTCTCTGAGCATCAGATTATGGTCATTATTTCCAAACAATCACGGTCAGCTTTCTCTTTCTCATTATGTTTCACTGAAATCCATAGATCTTAGGTCATGGCATATTAGAACCAAAATAGAATTTTAAAGATTACCTAACTATAAGATCAGAATTAACATTTGGATCATATGATCCAAAAATCTCTCCCCATTTTATAGATGAAGAACTAAGACACAGAAGAATGAAATAACATTTAAACAACATCACACAGTGATACTTAGCAGAATTAAAAATGGAACACAAGTCTTTTCATTCCAAGTAAGTAGACTTGGGGTAGTATAATAGAAAGAGTGCTAGCCCTAGAGTCAGTAGCCCTGGCTTTAGTTGTATTGTTATGGCCAAGTCACTTAACATTGTGGCCTCAGTTTCTTTATGTTTAAAATTAAAAGGCTATTTCTCTTATCTACTTTACCTGGTTGTTATGAGAACTTTGAAAACTTGAAAGTTTTATAGACATGAGTGGCTACTATTTTCTTAAAGAAGAAAGGCAGCTTTCCAAAGGCCACACTTTGAGGCCTTAGATAGTGACAGAGCTGGGAAGAAAGCCCATCTTTAGTGTAATTCACTTTCTATTTTGTTTGATCTTGGCACCAAAGCACACACAGAAAATAAAGGAAATCCTCAGAGAAAATGTGAGAAAAGCTGTAGGACTGGAGATGTAAGGAAAATGGTTATTGAGTAAGGATGCAGTGAACAACAACAACAAAAAAAAAAAACCACAACTACATGACTTCATCAAGAACAGATCATGCCAGACTAACCTTATTTCCTCTTTTTACAGGGTGGCTAGTCAGGTGTAATCTGAAGAATACTGTAGAAATAGTTTAACAAAAATTTAGCAAAATATTTGTCAAAATCTATTATATTTTTCTTGTGGGAAAAATTGGATAGATGTAGACTAAAGTGAACTTGGAAATGATTTCATCAAATGACCTAGAGAGCAGTCAAAAATTTGATGTTAACTTGGCAGGGGCTCTCTAGTGGAGTGCCTCAGGAATCTGCGTGTGTTCTTTTGTCATATAGCAATTTAAATCAATGCTCACATTAAGCCTGGATTGCAAACTTATCAAACTTTCAGACGATATATTAGGAGGGAGGTAACACACTGGAAAATGCAGTAAAGTCACAAGTCTTGACATGCCAAACAATTGGAATGATACCAAAAAGATGAAATGAACAGAGATACACTCAAAGTTTAAAACTTGAGTTTGAAAAGATTAACTCTAGAATAATCATCCATAAACAAGCATTTATTAAGGGCTTTCCATGTGCCAGGCACTATGCTAGATACACAAGATAAGAATTACCTGATAAGCCAAATGTTTGAAGAAAGTACAAGGGTCGAAGTGAATTGCAAACTCAATACAAGGCAGCAGTTTGATTTTGGAGGCCATAAAGCTTAAAGAACATTAAGATACATTGAGAGACTCAGTTTGAAAGATTAGAGGGATGACAGTTCCCCTGCATTCTGCCATGATCAAATTAAATGTGAAGTCTTGTTTTTGGTTCTTAGTAAGGTCAACAGAGGAGGAGAAGTCAATAAGTTGGAGGGTATTTAGAGGATGGTGAATGATCCTCAAGTTAATTCAGGATTTTCTGAAGGAACTGAGAATGTTAGGCAGTAGAAGAGTGAGGGAAAAACGCATTGCTATCTGATCTCCTTTCTCTTTGATATTTTTAAAGCAATTTCATGTATACATTTTTCTGTATGTAAATCTTGCTACCTATTTATACCTACCACATATTTCCTCATTGCCCCTGTTTTCTTTGACACCAGACAAGCCAATATCAACTTGATGAAAGGAAAAATTACTTAATAATTAGAACTATTCACAATGGGTTGCCTTAGGGATTAGGGGCCTATTTGTGCCTGACTTTGGTCTGATACCACAGAGGGACACACTGTACCTTGACCCCAATATGGTTATGTCATCTTGGTCCTCTTTAAGAAGAAAGGAAACAACCAAGTGGATTCCCTTTTTTTAATTATTTTTCAATGAATAAAAATCCATGTTCTAACCCTCATTCCTTCTCCCTCCTCCAACTGAGAAAGCAAAAGTCCTTTTATAAACTTGTGTAATCAAGTGAACACAATTTCTGAATTTGGCCATGTAAATGTTAATTCAGGGTATTAGTATGCTGAAATTACAGGTTCTCCTCACTTTGTCAATTCAATACATGAAAATGTGTTTACCCAATAAATGAATTTAAAAGAATAAAAGATCTTCATTGTAAGGCTTCTCACCTTAAAAAGTAATTCATTCTAGAATCCTTTTAGGTGGTGAATACTGTAGAAACTTTCATCTGATTTAGATATACATTTTTCAAGAAAGCAACTATTTTGGAAAGAATGAAAAAATAATAAAAACTGAACAGTGTACAATTGCAAAGACTAAGCTTATCCTAAAAAAAAAAAAAACCCAACAAGAAAATGTACTTGTCTCCCTTCTTTTTAGAGCTGGTGAACTATAAGTATAGAGCTTTGCACTACTATCACATTTGATTTATTGATTTGTTTTACCGAACTATATCTATCTCTGTGTGTGTCTCTGTCTCTCTCACTCTCTAAGTCTCTGTCTCTGTGACTTTCATGTCTCTGTGTGTATCTGTTTTTCTGCATAATTTTCTCTCTTTGTCTCTGTATCTTTCTCTGTCTCTGCTATTTATCTCTCTATTTCCTTTCTCTCACTCCCTTCCAGACATTGACTATCTGAGTACCTGAGGTAGGGAAGATTAAAGGAATATATGCACACATTTATATAGTATATCTAATTGTATTGTTAACTAAAATTCATTTTCTAAATAAAACTGCACTTGCAAAGTAATGATTTGTATTCCTTAAATATCTCTTGGATATTATAAGCCATGAGCCATGATTGATCAGATATGTTAAAGTCTTGAAGAAAAAATTGGGGGTGTTCTTATTTTTTCCCCTTAAGACTTATTTTTATTTTGTTTCCTGTCAAAACAGTAACATTTTGACTTCAGATATTTTTAGAAAGAATGAGTAAAATATTTAAGGTAGGTAATCATGTATTTACTCAACCTTTATTCCTCCAAGATTATTTTTTAAAACTCTAAAACTATGTAAGAGTTTCACATTTCTTGTGGTAACCAAGGACAAACAGTAAAGATCAAATCTCACGTGAAAAAGCATGATTAATTTCTTGTTTGTGGAAATCATACTATTCCTTACTAACTCTAGGACCATCAGCAAATCACTGAATCTCAGCTCCCTCATCTGTAAAATGGGGCTAATTGCACTACTGTAATACATCATAGCATTATTATGAGGGGAAAAAAGTTCTTTACTAACATGTGAACATGGGAAAGATAGTAATGGGGGAAGATGATATAGGGGAGACCTTTATGGATACAGAGTTATTTAACATTTATTCTGAGAAGAGACAAAGGCTGCAACTCCTCCTCTGTGCCTTGGCAAATGATCATATTATTAAAATATGTCCTACGAAAGGAAAGGAGCAGTGAAAAGTTTTTGTTGTTGTTGTTTTCATATTTGGTGGGGGGGGGGCTTAGCATTATGTAAGTGGGGCAAGTTAATCTCTAGTCAAGAACTGGGTTTATCTTTAAACTTTCTGGTAGTTAGGGGATAGGAGGAAACATGTTGGCTAGTATAATTCTCTCTGTCTGATTAAAGAAGAAACAAGTTTATCTGGAAAAAAGAAACATTTCTACCACTGAATCATGGGTAAAATTTTTCATGTAGAGCTTTGCATAAATGATACTGGGTAATGTAATGGATGGAAACAATTTTGTAAATCATCTTTTTAAAATTATTTTTATTTTCAATTCCAAATTTTCTCTCTCCCTCCAGCCCCTCCCCCATCTACTGAGAAAGCAAAAAATACAATACCCATTATACATGTGAAATCCTGCAAAACATGTCCATATTAGCCTTGTCTGCAAATGATTCTTGCAAAAGATACACATTCTTCAAACAAGGAACTCATATTTATCTGCTCTATAATCTCATGCTAATAATGAAACCATTTATCTGAGGATGTCAGATAATGTAGTCCATGGACTTGAAATTTTGGTCATCTAACATCCCTGTGCAAGAGCACAAAGGATCTAGAGAAAATGATGATTGGTTATCACACCTATTAAGCTGTCTCTCAAAAAGCAAGCTTTTTATAAGGAGCCATTTCAGGGCTGAATTCTCTGAGTCAATCTTCCTTTAGGGTGGATATTTTGTTCCATTGGTTCAGAAGTTTTCATAGGCTTTCAATTCCAGACAGCACATGGCAGAGCTGATATTCTCTAGGGAGCTCTTAGAAATCTGGATGGTACAAGCACTCTCATCAAGAGGAAGAGCTAGCCCAGTTCTTGTAGAGAAATGAGCTTGAGCATAGGGACTGGGAAATAGGACCATATAGTGAGGAGGGGAATTGAATAAGAGAATAATGGAACTATGTAGGAAAACTTGCTTGGGAGGAATGTCAGTGTCCTTTGAGGATTGACTTAAAAACAGGTGAACTTTTCAAGGAACAACCTTAACTGAGCCTCTTAAAAGTACTGTGAAATGCAAGGAGCATTGTGCTTTAAGAATATGAGATTATGGATTTAGAGTTGGAAGGGACCCTGTCATACAAACCCCA
The DNA here is from genome assembly GCF_019393635.1 of Dromiciops gliroides. Taxonomy (NCBI): domain Eukaryota; kingdom Metazoa; phylum Chordata; class Mammalia; order Microbiotheria; family Microbiotheriidae; genus Dromiciops; species Dromiciops gliroides. Next base: position 555,024,791 of record NC_057862.1, read on the forward strand.
CATAATTTAGGGATGAGAATACTGTAAGCTTAGAGAAGTTGAGCAATCTATCCACATAAAAACACACAGAAAGCAAGTAGCAGTGCCAGGATTCAAATCCAACTGCTCTAATTCTAGGTTCATCACTCTTTTCATTATATCACATTTGGCTCCTGAGTAATTGGCATACCCCTTGATTGCCTTAGAACCCAGAATAATAATCAATAAGGAAAATGGGCCAGTAGCAGGCAGAAGGAGGGGAAATCACTCACACCTTGGCTTCATGTGAAGGTTGCCAACTCTAAATTTTGGTGTCCTCCCAATTGTTCCATTGCAAAGATCTGTAAAAATAAGAGAGTTAAATCTGATGGTCCCTTAGATCCTTTCTAGCTCTAAGTCTATTTATATAGCAATCCTGATAATCCTTCTATATAAATATCAATCAATAAACATTTAATAAGGACCTACTATATGCCAGGTATTGATTGTGATATAAACAGCATTCTTTGGACGATATAGAAAAGGTACATAACACAGAACCTCCTCAGGTATTTGATCTAAAAGTGTATATAGAATTGGCTAAATATATCTTCTAAAACAAGGTTGCCCAAGACAGAAAAGGCATGGTGACCTTGGTTTTAATCAAGCTAGTTGCGTGGCTCTTAGAAAGTCATTTCCCTTTTCCTGGGTTTATTTCCCTTATCTGCTAATCAGGAAATGGAAAAGTTCCCTTCAGGTTCTAAAATTTGATGATGCTTGGACACAACCTTTGACTCTTCTTGTTTCTCCTTATTTCAGCTTATTCTATTTCCTTTACTATCAGAAAGAAATTGATCTATGTTGATGTAACCCATGAGCCAAGGCCCTCGGAAAGGTAGTGACATCTAATGAGGAGGAAGAAGTTATAGAAGGTTATTATCTTTGAACTCTCTGATCAGACCACAGGAAGCTTCTGCATTCTTCTTCTGCTTCCTTCTATGTTGAAACCTGATAGGTTATGTGGGCAGCACCTTCACAAAGTTCCCATGTGCCCTTGCTACAAGGCGGTCCTCATTCCTCTTTAGGAAAGCAGCAACCTGATACCAGCTCTAACCTGCTGAGCTCTTGAAGGAGGAAAGGTGTAAGATAAAACATATTGAAGTATCAGAAGAAATAAAAACTGCTGTGGGTGAGGCAGCAGTGTTATGCTTTGAGGGGGGAGATCCTTCATAAGAAAATGAGCCTTATGAAAGAAAGTTCCACATGGCAAAAGTTTCATTTAATGTTGATGTTTTATTTTCCTCTCCACTTTTTTAACATCATAAAATCTTAATATCCTGATACTTTCCCCCTGCTTCCTAACTAAACCTGTCATTAAGAAAAGATTAGAAATCCAATGGTGATCAGCACTAATAACGGTTTAACTCTCATTCCTTTTATAGGAGCATTCATATTTTAACAGCTATAGAAGCCATAAGCTAGAAGAATGAAGCTCTAGAGGTGAAATTTCAGGAATAAAGGAAGGTATTTATGAAAACAGCAGACCCAATTGAATTCAATTTAATAAATATTTTCGTATTAAGCACCTATTTTCTAAAACACACTATGAGAGATGTTAAGGACAGAGACAAAAATGAAACAATGCCTACCCTCAAAGACCTCACCTCCTACTGGACAGAGAGAGAGCAAGAAATAAACAAAGAAACAAAAAAAAGAAAGAAACAAAGAAGGAGAGAAAAGGAGAGAGGGAGAAAGATGGAAGGAGGAAAGTAGAAAGGAAGGAAGGAAGGAAAAGAGGAAGTATGGAAGAAAGAAAGAGAGGGCGGCCCTATATCACCTGTATCACACAAGTACCATAAAGCAAAACATATTCCCATATTGGACATGCCAAAAAGTATTTTTTATTCTTCATATTACTCTATTATCTCTCTGTCATGTAGATAACAATAATGATAGCTATAATCTATGTATCACTTTTAAGATTTGCAAAGCATTTTAAATAGATTATGCTATTTAACTCTCATAACAATCTTGTGAAGTATATATGTATTATTATTTTTTCCTTTTTTTTCCAATGAGGGAACTGAAGCTGAAGGATGCTAAGTTCCTTTGCCAAGGTCACAGAGCTAGTTTAAGAAAGGATTCAGGGGCGGCTAGGTGGCGCAGTGGATAGAGCACCGGCCCTTGAGTCAGGAGTACCTGAGTTCAAATCCGACCTGAGACACTTAACACTTACTAGCTGTGTGACCCTGGGCAAGTCACTTAACCCCAATTGCCTCACTAAAAAAAAAAAAAAGCATTCAAACTTAGAGCTTCTTGGCTTTAAGTATAGCAGTTTAAGAATTATGTTACCTAGTTAAATGTACTACGTAGGTGATCACCTGTTCCACCTTTGTGGAAGATTGTCCCAAGACGCCTTTAGAACAGTACAAGTCTACTTTGCTTAGAATTTTTGAGGAATGAAACTTTGTAAATTGTCTAAAAGTGAAACATGATGTAGAGATGGATACAAGGCAGGGGGTGGATGAGGGAGGAAAAGTCTGAGGGAGAACACATTCATTATTGTTAATAATGCTTTTTTCACAATGACTCTTACAGATAAGAATATGCATCCTTGACTAACTTGTCTCCATATGTAGTTATGGACCTGGACAGGTCCATAGCATTTGGGCATATTAGATATGAAAATATATGTTTCTTTAGCAAGCAAGGAAGATTCAGTTAAGATGCCCAATCCAACCATCTTTAAATTTAATGTATGGAGTCCAGCTTTCTGAACAAATTAGGAAAGCTGTGTAGTTAATGACTTCCCCAGTGAATAAAGCCTTCTTGCAGTGCTTTTGATCCTTTCAGAATTTAGGCCCAGCAGAATACCACAGTCTGTGCTCAGAGATATATACACTTTTTTCCTCAGCCTGGTTTTGATTCCCCTTAGGGAAATCTGACTGTCCTGGAGGAGTATAGAGTACAATTGATGTAAATTTATAAGTCTAGTAAACATCAGACTACCCATTTTTAGAAAGTTTTTGGTGTTACCAAAGATTTAAGCATCACCCCAGTGAGTTAGAATAAGTATATCACTTTTATTTCTTATTTTGGGGTTTTAAAAAGAATGTTGTCGCCCCTTCTCTTCTGATCCAATCTCATTTATTGTCCTATGCTTCTTGGATGGAGAATGTTTCAATCTGTTTCTGACTATAATCTTTGGATCCAACTTGGCCATAATAGATATCTGTTTAAGATTCTCTCCAGATCTGCTAGGTTGAGCAGCTCTATCCATCAAGAATTTTTTCCTGTTTTTTTTTTCCCCAAAAAGAATAATTATGTGGACTGGGGAAAAAAAGAAACACATTTCAACAGTTCTCATGACAGCTAGAAAAACAACTGAGTCATGCTAATTGCTGAGTTTGAAACATGCCAAGTTTCATACCATCAGCAAAAACACATTCTAAAATTTATCCTTTGATACTGTCAATAACATGATTTATGAGTGGTTTAGAAATTAATTATGAGAACACTTTTTTTCTTCCTTCACTACTTTATTTCCAGAAGCTATTACAGAAATATGATGTTCCTGGGTTATAAACACAGGACAATTTCCAAAGGAAGACATAACACTGGACCATCCCTATGTAGTAAGGAGTCTCCACTTCCTGCTGGTGGCCCTTTTATCTCTTTTATTACAACCTCTGTCACATTGTAAAGCATGTGAATAGCTCAGGTGACTATTCCCTTAGGGACAGAAATATAAGCCATAATTCATCAAAAACAGGTAAAATCTTTCAAGTAAGTAAATTTTCCTGGATCTGCTTCCTATACCCAATAGCTAAAAGTCCTTTGTCCCCAGTGACTTGCAAATAATGAGTGCTTAATGAATACATGTTGACTGATTTATTGTCACCTCCTATTCCTATCCATTTCCTACCTGACTCACTCTTTTTGTTTTGTTTTGTTTTGTTTTGTTTTTAGTGAGGCAATTGGGGTTAAGTGACTTGCCCAGGGTCACACAGCTAATAAGTGTCAAGGGTCTGAGGTCGGATTTGAACTCAGGTCCTCCTGAATCCAGGGCCGGTGCTCTATCCACTGTGCCACCTAGCTGCCCCAACTCACTCTTTTATATTACTATTCTTGCATCCTAAGTAGTTTCTGGACTGCTCACTGGACTCTTGGCATTCCTTCTCTTTCCTTTACAGAGGTGAGAAGATGCATCAATATTACTTTCTAGAGTCTACAAGGGACAGTGCCAGGGAAAGATCTAGGTGGTTATTTCCTTTTCTCTCTGGATAGATTCCTTGTACCAGAAACTCATAAGAAATCCTTAGGGTCCTGGGGGTATCTTCACCCTGAATTCTGAGGTCTCATGAATGGCAAATAACTCTTCCCAAGTCTTTTCATGAGTTAAGTGTGAATCAATCAAAGACATATGGGGTAGATTTTCCTTGTTTTGCATGTCAGTTGAAAAAGTTGGGGGAGATTAGAGGAAGGGCTTTGCAAAATGTGTTTGAGGTTTTGCTAAACTGAAAACATTTCAGAAATAGTTGGAGATGTGAAACACCCTTGGGCTTTTCATCTCAAACATTTGCTGTGGTGTCTCAATCATTGGACATTTTTTTTCTGTTCAGAAAATAACAATTTCTTTAAAACACTAGAGTATTTCCAGACTTCCAGTCTGCATTGACTAGGTTCCCATTGTTTTCTAGTTCTTCACGAGATAATCTTCAGAATACCTAGGATGTTAGGTCACACATATGTTATTTTTCTCCTCACTTTATGGACCAGAAATGAAAATCTCACAACTAAAATTCTATTTTCTGGTGTTGAATGGACTCTCCTGACTGAGCTTTCAAATTCAAATAAGACAGAACTAAACAAACAGCATCATAAGGAATCTGAGAGCTCATCTTGTTGGATCCCCTTACCTACGTAATGTCTCCTCCATTTCTTCATTTTTCTCTGTTATGGTCACTCACCCTAATTCAGGCCTTTATCACCTCTTACCTAGACTATGCCTCTAATGCTTTCTCTTCTGCAATCTATCAATAAATCAGTTGATAAGCATTTATTTAGTGCCTACTATGTGCCAAACACTAGAGATATAGTGAACTTGTAATTTCCTTGATATAGGGAATTCCTAGAGGTAGGGATTCATTCTACTAAAGAAGATCAGCAACCTCCTTTGCAATTTGTAGGCCTAGAAAGTTGTCTAGACACTGAAAGTTAAGTGACTTTCCCAGGGTCACACAGTCCATACATGTCAGAGGTAGGTCTTGAAACTGGGTCTTCCTGTCTTCATAATCAGCTCTTAACTATTCAATCAATCAATAAACATCATTAAGTGCCTACCATGTTTTAGGCAGTGTACTAAGTGTTGAGGATGCAAAAAAGAACCAAAAGCCAGTCCCTGCCCTCAAGTAGCTTACAATGTAATAGGTAAGACAACAACCAAACAGATTACATGTCTCTCTCTCTCTGTGTATGGAAGTTACATACAGGCTAATAGGAAAAAATAAAGAGAAGGAAGACACTGGAATTAAGAAGGGTTGGCAAAGGTTTCCTGTAAAAGGTGAAATTTTAGTTGGGACTTAAAGGAAGTCAGATAGGTCAGTAATTGGATCAGAGGGGGAAGAGCATTCCAGGCCTGGGGGACAGTCAGAGAAAATACCTGTAATTGAGTGATGCAGTGTCTTGTTCATGGAATAGCCAGGAGGCCAATGTCACTAGATTGAATATTATGTGATGGGGAGTAATGTATAAGAAAGATGGAAAGGTATAGGACATGAAGGGCTTTGAGTATCAAACAGATCTTTCTTTTTTTTTATTTTTGCAAGACAATTGGGGTTAAGTGACTTGCCCAGGGTCACACAGCTAGTAAGTGTCAAGTGCCTGAGGCTGGATTTGAACTCAGGTCCTCCTGAATCCAGGGCCAGTGCTCTATCCACTGCACCACCTAGCTGCCCCCATATTTTTTCTAATGGCAATAGGGAACCACTGGATTTTATTGAGTAGGGGTGGAGGAAGGAACTGACATAGCTGGAACTGTGCTTTAGGAAAATCACTTTAGTGGCTGAATGGAGGATGGAATGGGGTAGGGTAGAGACTTGATGCAGGCTGATCAACCAACAGGCTATTGCAGTATTGAAGATGTGAGGTAATAAGGGCCTGTACCAGAGTGTGAAGGGGGTACTTTTGAGAAATGTTGCAAAGTGGAATCGACAGGCCCTGGCAACATATCCAATATGGGGTGGTGGCAGTAGTGAGAGATAGTAAGTGATCTAGGATGACTCCTAGGTAGTGAGCATGAGGGACAGGGAAGGTGGTGTTGCCTTTTATAGTAATAGAGAAGGTAGATGGGAAGAGGGTTTAGGGGAAAAGGTAATGACCTCTTCAGTTTAAGATGTCTACTGGACATCCAGTTTGATACATCTGAAAGGCATTTGGAGATGCAAGATTGGAGGCTGGCAGAGTTTAGGGCAGGAAAGATAGAATTGAGAATCGTTAACAGAGAGATGGTAATTAAATCCATGGGAGCTGATGAGATCAAAACTTAAATAGCATAGATAGAAAAGAAGACCCAGGACCGAATCCTGAGAGACACCTATAATTAGAGGTTGTGATCTAGATGAAGATCCAGCAAAGGAGAAAGAGGAGTGGTCAGATAGGTGGGAGAAAAAGCAGCAGAGAGTGATGTCCTGAAAACCTAGAGAGAAGAGAGTATTAAGGAGGAGACAGTGAGCAACAATGTCCTGCAGAGAGGTCATGGAGAGTGATGACTGAAAAAAGGACATTGGATTTGGTGGCTAAGAGATCATTAGTAACTTAGGAGAGGAGAGTTTCAGTGGAATGATAAGGTTGGAATCCATGCTGTAAGGGGTTAAGAGGAGAGTGAGAGGAGAAAACATAGAGGTATTCATGCAGATGGTCTTTTCAAGGAATTTAGTTACAAAAAGCAGAAGAAAAATAGGACAAGTTAGATGGTTTTAAGAGCATCAAGTGAGGGCTTTTTTTCAGTATGGAAAAGACTTTATCATGTTTGTAGATAGAAGGAAATGAGCCAATAGAGAGGGAGAGATTGAAATTAAGTGAAAGAGTGGAGATAACAAGGGGGATGTTATGCCATATGACATACAGGCCCTATTTTCAAGGATCTTAAAATTCTATCTTCACAGAGAGAGCTGCCAAAGTGAAATTCCTAAAGCACATATCTGACTGTGTCATTCCCTTTCTCAGTAAAATCCAATGACTCCCTACTACCTCTGGGATCCAAACTCTCAGTTTGGCATTCAAAGCCCATCACAGCATTAGTCCAACCTACTTTTCCAGTCTTCCTATGCATATATTCTCCCTTTCATGCATTTTTTCAGTCCAATCTGTCCTTCCTGCTGCTCCTCATACAGAAAGTTCTACCTCCCAGTTCCATTTTTTTGCATAGGTTGCCTGTCCCTCTGTTCAGTGATATATTATTTTCTTACCTCTTCTTCTTATAATCCATACTTTCCTCCAAAGTTTAGCTCAGGTACTAATTGCTATATTAAGTTTTCCAGATCCCACGATGAAGAGTGTCTCCACCTCAAAATATCCCTTTATTTATTTTTTATGTATATACACATGTAATAAATACATATTACACATATGTATAGACATATTAGAGCCACAAAGATATTCTTGCCTGTACACATTTATATAATATAATATATAATATGCTTAATCTCAGCATACCTCAGTTTCTTTATCTCTAAGTTTGGCTTAAAAATACTTACCTTAATCTACCACAGAGTGACTCTCAAGACCAAAATTTTGGAGACAATGTGCTACAGTGGAAAATAACAGTCTCTCTGTACTCACAGAATCTGGGTTCAAATCATGTATCAGACACTTATTATATGTGACCTCAGGTAAATCAATTTACTTCCATAGGCCTTAGTTTCCTCATGTGTAAAATGAAACTTTTATTAAATAGCCTCTTAGAACTCTTCCCAAAAGAACTCTTTCATATATGTAAACCATATATTTAAATCATATAAATGTAAGCTATTTACATTCCCATTCAGCCTTCAAAAAAGTCCTTTTCTCCCGATTACCATTATATAGTTTTCTTTAAGAAAAAAAATAATACTTAATTTAATTGGTATAGGGAAATCCCATTGAGGAAACACTTTCTAACACAGGTCTACAGTTGCCTTAATACTTATAATATTAGAGAATTGTCTGGAGAACTGAGAATTTAATTACCAGTATCATACAGATACTATGTGTCAGAGACAAGTCTTGAATACACATTTTTCTGACTTCAAGACCAGTCCTCTATCCACTATAACATGCTGATTTTTATTATAATACTTTGGGGATAGAAACTGGACCTGTGATTTTATTAGTTTAGGGGAGGAATTCCTACATGAGTAAATACCCCCTACCAATGGAGCTTGGCACATTTTTTGCAACTTAAAAATCTTAGACAGTTGTCTAGAGCACTTAGAGGTTAAGTAATTTACTCAGTTACACAGTCAATATATGTCAGAGATGGAATTGGAATACAATTCTTCCATTAGAATGTGAGTTCCTTGAACAAATAGACTGATTTTGTCTTTCTTTGTATCCTAAGTGCTTAGCAGAGTGCCTAAGACATAGTAAGTACTTTATGAATTCTTTTATAGTTGAACAAATACTTGTTGACTTTCTGGCTCTGAAGCCACATTGCCCCTATTGTACAGTTAGTGCATAGTTTCTCAAATAACTAAAAATTTGCCTAATTTACATAACTTGTGTGTATTGCTTTTATGATAAAATAATCAAACCGTGGGCAAATAAATGGTATTTTATTTTGTAGTTATTACATATTAACATTTGGAATTTTTTTCTACCATAAAATCAACCTATACATGACTTCCCTACACTGATAATGTTTAGTTATTTGTGATGCTAGCATAGTTATTTATTGAAATGATCTCTCATTTTAATAAGATTATTTAAGTTTATCATATTATATACATATGTATATAATATACATAGATCTGGCAGTAGAGGGAACCATAGACTTCATCTAGTCTAACCCACTTATTTTACAGATGAAAAAAGAGAGGCCCATAGAAATAGCATGCCTTACCAAAAGTCACACAACTAGAAAATGAAAGAGACAAAAAATCAGATTCAATTCCTTTGTCTTCAAGATTAATTCTCTTTCCATGGATCCATGTTGATTCATTAAAGAGCAAAATATGCAAGGAAAATAAAATTTGAGAAAACATTTGATTACTGTATCTAATCCATTCAAACATAATAGCTGCATTTTATATTGAACATTTCTATCTTGTTTCTCCTATTAACTGAAATGTTGATTTGTTAAGGAACTACCTTATTTTTGAAACCACTGATGAAAAATAGGGGTTTTGTTTTGTTTTTAAATCTGACTTTCCTCTCTTTTTTATCCTTCAGTCTAGTCTTTGCATCTTGTCTCCCATTTTAGGTGACTTAGTTTGAAAATGTGTATGTCCTCAGCTTCCCCAGTCCGTCAGTTATTTAGTCTGAATTGTTCTTGATGGCCCAGCTCATTAAATATTAATCACAATTGATGGCTCTTTAACCTACCTCTTATGGTCATATTTTAGCTAAGTTTCTGGGGTTGTATGAGGTGTTCATGGAGGACTAGCATCTCTGGTATGAGGGCTTACCAAGCCCTTTTCAGGGCTGCTTATCCACCTTTGTTGTCCACCTTTCATCCAATTCTCACCCATGACTCCAAGAAATGGTAACACATGCAGTGATCATATCCCAGTAAAACCATCTGGGAAGATAGGCTAAACCAGTTTGAGAGTAACTGATAGGGCCCAAATCCATTTGTGAGTGAAGTGTTTGTCTACCTCAAACATGCAAACATTTCCTGAGGTGGACAAGGCAGAGAACAATTTATTACAACAGCCATGAAGGTGGCTAACACAGGTGCTGTTGAGCATTTAGAGAATAGTTAGACATCAAAGTAATCAATTGCATCCTGGTCCAATGCCAGTCATCTTGACTTTTGTCTTGCCACTGGGCACTTTGATGATTCTGGAAGAGAGTATGAGGCTGATAACTTTCTACAATTCTGCCTCACTTAAATCTAATTCATACACAAGTCAAGATATCACCCAGTAATGTCATTGTTCCTCTTCAAAATGAAGGATAAACAACAGCCAGTCTTCATTTGTAAGTAAAATATGCACCCCTTCCTGTTTTCTCTCTGAGACCTTTTGAACGGCATTTTGTTTTGGTTTTGCTTGTATAAGGAGGTTGGCAGGGAAAAATGGAGAAGCCTCCCAATTTATTCACTTAAAACCAGTTACCCATCATCCCATAGATTCAGATTGGCCTAGAAGTAATTCTACATTTCCACATAATAATGAGTAAAGTACTAGGACGTGGCAATATCTACTCTAATCAAAAGCTACCCAATAAAGTGATAAAATACCTTCATTTAACAGTTGAATTAGGTTTATAGAGACCTACTTGCTGTTTTATTTTTAAATCAATTTAATTATTTCTTCACCATGTAAGTAATTCCTCACAATAAGTAAATATCTTTTATTTCTAAATGATAGCCATAGGGAACAATTTGAGGTTCTTTCATGGAATTCAATTAAGTCCATAGAGAAGAAATGATTTATAATGGTGCTGAACAGAAAATATCATTGTGGTTAGAATTATTTTTTACTGGTTCCAGCTGAGAAATGCCAAAGTATTTTATTCCAAATTTTATCACTGAATACTGAAAATGGAATGGGTCATAAAATAACTCAAGATTTAAAGAAGACAAATACCTTCTTGTAAAGTATTCTAATCTCTAGTGATTTGTTTTCCACCCCCTCCATTTCAGGTCTCAATTCTTGGCTTTATTTTAAAATTCTATAGCTAAAACAGTTTCCCATTTTCTGAATCACTACAACCTATCCTGTACTCATGATTAAGAAGCTGGAATTACTACCCAGATAGGTTTCACTGGTCAGGGGGAAAATGCTGAATGTGGAGTCAAAGATCCTTCCTTTGAATTCTTGTTTTGACATTTACTACTTGTGTGACTTTGGGTAAATCACTTAACTTTTCTGGATCTCAGTTTCCATATATGTAAGAAAAGGGAATTGTCCTAGGTGACCTCCTATGGCCCCTCTTAGTTCTAAATCTTGTTATTCAAGTCCAGAATTAAGAACTCCATTTGGAAGTCTGGAGTGAGCTTATTGGCAGACTGAATTTATCTGTTGCCAAACTTCATCAGGTTCTGTTGTCCTCTAGACAGTAGGTCAGATCTTTCACTCCTCATCCAAGTGTCCCAATGTTCATACTCATGGAGCCCAAGTTTGGGAATTCAGAAGTTACCACCATGACTAGCCTGGAGGATCTACTGGCTTTCTTTATCATTCCACATAATCCTGCTCTGACGTCTCATCTTGTCATGGAGATAACCCTGAATTCTTGAAGACTGTACCAGTAGATTATATGCTCAGAAAGGTTCTATCATACTGAAGAAACATTGAATATGAGCCTTGCCACAGATTGTGTCTGCTTTCTAAGGACCTTGAATACTTTAGGGTGATTTTTTTTTCCCCATGGCAACCCATGAAACAAAGAAAATAGGAAATGGCTATTAGTCATTTGAGGCTCCTTCTTCATTGATAAAGACAGTGACAGAGCATTAAGGGGGTCAAAAAGTAATACGAATCACACATAGTTTTTAGACTGTCATTTGATTTGACTGTTGTTATTCTGTATTAAATCCTTGTCCAGTGATTATTGAGTGGACAAACTGATGAGTATATAAGTAATCAATCTTGAAATTCTTTCTATAAGCAAAACCAGAAGAAAGAAGACATAGCTAAATGGAAAGATAGCTCATAGGTATTCACTCCTCAGAGCAGGAAAGCAAGGATTTGGTAGAGTTTCTTTTTCATAATCCTAAAGGCAATAGGAAACATTTTCCTGTGATATTGGTGGCTCTAGTGTTGTAGTGCTAATGGAAAGCATTTACAAAAAAACCACTGTGAAAATAATTATAGCTTGCACACCAAGTTCAGTTATTGAGGATGAAATATGGGGAATTCCATGAATAATTCTTATATAATATTTGTATTTTATAACACTGAATGTAGCACATTCTAAATTAATACCAAAATTTTAAAAGCATGATAATAAAACAGATAAACAAAAATATATATTAAAAGCTAATTATACAGAAAAAACAAATTAATGGCCCCAATACTATTTTAAACTTATTTATGAATATATTACTTCAAGATGAAATTTAGAACTCAAGTTTTAATAAGAAGAAAAAATTGTAAAGACAATATTTCTCATCTCCATCTCTCCCTATCATTCTTTTTAGTCTAATCCTCACCAACCTTCCAATTATCACATGGAGTTACCTGGACTTGGAATCTCTCTTTGACTCCTCTCCACATTTAATAGGCCATCAAATCCTAATTCATTTCTTCTCTATATTTCTAAAATATGCTCTTTCATTTTCATTCTTATGTCAAATAAATCTCTCATACAAATCTTGACTATGGTAAATTTCTGATTAGTCTCCCCAGTTCTTCACTATTTGGAGATTTCAGAAACTAGTCACATGAGGCAGTTAAATGGCTGTTGAAGTAATTCAAGCTTGTTAGATGAGGGTATAAACTTCTGTGTTGGCGTTGAGCATGAAGAGTCAAAAGGTTGAATCAGAGAGACAGTGGAAAGTGAAAGCATCATGCATGATTAGATATGATCGATGAAGCACAACATTTTTTTTTTTTCAGTTTAACACTACCCTTTTTAGAATGTGGTTACCAGAACTCAACACCCAATGTGCTTTCACAAGCTCTAGTAAAAGTATACCGTTACAAGTATATCACTTTCCTAACCCCAGTTTATTCTATTATAATCAGACCACATCTGAAGAATTGTGTTCAATTCCACGGACCACATTTTAGTAATGGCCTTATTAATTAGATGGAAAAGCAACTACATTAGTGAAGGGCATCAAAATAAATCCATAAGATATTTTCTTGGAAGAATTGGAATGGTTTGGCCTGAAGGTGACTTAGTAGGTACATAATAGCTTTGTTAAAGTATTTGAAGGGGCAAAGTATATAGCGCAGGCTAATTCTGATGGGCTATAGATGATAGAACTAAAAATAATTGATGAGAATTTCAAAGGGGTCTTTTAAGTCTTTTGACATAAAAATATTCCTATTAATCATTAATTTTCAAAAGTGGAATTGACTGTCTCATGAGATAGTTTGTGTCTCACTGTCTCCTACCCCTATTCACTAACAGTCTTTAAGCAAAGGCAAGATAAACATTTTGGAGTTTAGAAGGGGTGTTGTAGTGGAGATTCCTGTTCAGGTAGATGGTTGATCTTGTTTTCCACTAAGATTCCTTCAAATTCTGAAAGTCCTAGATTCTGTCACTTAAAGAGAAAAGATGAGCTTGAGATTCTTGGCCTGGTAAATTAGAAAAACTGTGTTACCACTGATTAGTAGTATAGTTAGATGGAAAGAGCAATGCATTGAAAGTCAAGAAATTTGGGGTTTATTCTTAACTCTATCATTTTAATAATTGTGAGCCTTTGAACAAGTCACAGATTCTCTGAACCTCATTTTTCCCATCTGCCAGATGTGGGCGTTTGATTAAATTATTGGAAGAATACTACATACTTTCTGAAGGAGGGGTGATGATGATCTCAGGTAACAGAAAGAGGCATATTTTTTTAGACACAACCAATGAATGAATGTGTAATATGTGTATTGTATATTTATGTGTATGTGTATTGTATATGTGTGTATGTGTATGTATCTGTATGTGTGTGTATATATATATATATGTATATGTGTGTATATTACAAAGATTTTCCTTTTTCCCACAATAGGGTGAATGGTGGCAAATAGTAGGTGCTTAATAAAGGCAAATTGATTGAAGGAGAGAAAATAAATAAGATTTAACTTTAAAAATTACCTCTAAGGTTGTATACATTTCAAAATGTTCATACTTCTAGGCTTACTAAGAAATATAGTAAAGTCAAGTTACCAAATTTAAAAATGTAAATCACTTTATTGTTTTGCTACATAAATTAGTTTCCACAACCAACAATTTTCAACTCAAAGAAAATTTTGTTTTACATGATGAAATTCTTGATGATATTCTAAAGTCAGCTTTTCCTCTAAAAATAACAGGTTGTGTGTTTCAAGCTAAGAGTAATCACATTTTTCCTTTAACCCAGGAAAACGTTATCCAGGAATAGAGAGAACTTTTTTTCTCCAGTAATGGTAACCTATGCACACACAATTGTAGTGTCCAATGAGGTTCTATATAGTTATGTAGAAAAGTATTGGGGTGAATACTGAGGAAACTCTACCTTGAGTAAAAATTTCCAGTAGAATATGAAATGCTTGAAGGCAGAGTTGGTTTTCATTTGTGTCTTTGACTTCTGTCTGACAGAACAGTAAGTGCTTATCATTTATTGTATCGAAGTGAAAAATGACCAAGAGGGCACATTACTGATCTTGTATCAGGTGATACCTTCTGAAAAGAGTGGCCAAAGTTAATCCATACATTTCCACATTATTTGTGCATGGAGGTGCTGGTTCTTCCTTCTTCCCTTCTCAGTATTTATTCCCCTCCTAAACAAATGCACAGACCTTTGGACCTTTGAGGCTTTCTATAAGAAAGATTTGTTTGGAGAATGAGTCACAAAATATGATGTGAAAACACTTTCTCTGACTTTGGGAAAGTCTCTTACCTTCACTAGATTCTTCATCTATAAAATATGATTGCTTTATTAGATGACCTCCGAGGTACCTTATAGATAATGAGTCTAAATGTTGTTTCAATAAACATCAAAACAACAAATTATTGAAAAGTTTTGTCGGTTCCAAGTGTGGTGAACTACAGGTTCTAGAGATATCTAAAGTTTGTGGAAAGCACAGTACTTATCTAGGTATCTCTCCTAGGATTTAAAATTTTTGTGATCCCTTAGCCCCAGGACTAGATTATATGAACCACAGTTGTTATATGAAACCTTTGCCCCTTTCCTGGAGCTAAGGAATGCAAAGGAATCACTGGAGGAGGGACAAATAGAATCATAAAATCATAGGATTAGAGTTGGAAGGGATTTTAGAGGCCTAATATAATCTAATCCAACCACTAATCCAATTTAATCACTAAGGCCCAGTGAATCTCAGAGGCATATCCAACTTTACATAGTCTAGTAATTGACAGAAGCAAGATTTTAACCGAGGTCCTCTGATTCTGAATACAGTGCTCAATTAACTATACTATACCACCTCTCTTAGAGCTCATCTCTTCCAACTACCTGACTTTATATGCGGAGATTGAGATCTTCCTCTAGTAATGGCCCTCAGAGAAGTTAACCCAAATCTGTGGGACTCTGTGGGTCTGTACCCACTAAATTCAAACTTCCTTGATATATTTATGTTTATCAACCAAAAGGAGGAAACATTAGTTATAAACAAAAAGACATCTAATCAGACATCATAATAAATAGAGTAAAAAGAACCTATATACAATTTTGAATACCTTCTCATAGGTTACCATATTACTGGTGGGGAAGGGCACATGTGCAGAAAACTTTGTGAGGTCCAGAAACATACATGCATAGAAATCACTTTATGTAGAACATATCTGAACAGAAAATATGTATAAAGAGTGAAGCAACTTCTTAGCAGTACAATGATCCAAGACAATTGCAAAAGACTTAAGGATGGAAAATTCTCTCCACATCCAGAGAAAAAACTATGAAGTCTGAATGCAGATCAAAGCATACTATTCTCATTTTTTTCTTTCTTGTGTTTTTTCCCTTTTCTTCTGATTTTTTCTTTCACAAAATGATTAACGTGGAAATATGCTTAACATGGTTGTACTGTATAACCTATATTGGACTATTTGCTGTCTTAGGGAGGGGGGCAAAAAAAGGAGGGAGGGAGAAAAATTTAGAACTCTTAGAAAAATAAATGTTGGCAGCTAGGTGGTACAGTGGATAAAGCACTGGCCCTGTATTCAGGAGGACCTGAGTTTCAAATCTGACCTCAGACACCTGACACTTACTAGCTGTATGACCCTGGGCAAGTCATTTAACCCTCTTTGCCCTGCCCCCCCCAATGAATGTTGAATACTATCTTTATATGTAATTTGGAAAAATCAAAATACTGTTAAAGAACAAAGAAAAAATGATATTGTAGTTCCAGACAATAAACAAAGCTCATCTGCCTCAGTCCCTGATCCACACCTCTTCCTTCAGTTTTCATATCTGCTAGCAATGAAATTTACTGGTCTTTTTGGACTGCATTCTAGCCCAGCAAAACCTTTACTGTTCTCCCTGAATATAGATGAAGAAATATAAGCCCAGAATAGAATAATGACTTACTTGTTTAAAGTCAAGCAGGCAGTTAGCAGCAGAGCTAGGATTTGAACCTAGGCTCATTCAGTGAATTCCCAATATTTTTCACTCCATCACACTGCCTTCCACTGAGGTGAGACAGGATCTTAAAGAGAACATGTACCCTCAGAAGCACTCATGAGACCCAGAAAAAGGAAAAATGCAAAGGAACAGCTTGTTTCTTTTTGTCCTAGAGGTTATCGTTGGTTATTCTTCTGGAACTAGAGTATCTCTCCAGCCCTACTTATTATTACTTCACTGAAATGAGGATTGGAGGAAGGGAAGGGATGGGAAAGGAGACAGAGATGCTGGGACATTCATGACAATTGAAGAACAAATGATTGGAAAACAGCACTTCAGCTCCTTCACAAAAAAAGGGTTGGGAATTTTAAATGAAGTTAATAATAATTCAGGAAAACAAAGAGCATACCAGAGACTGTGCCAATGACAGGAGGATAGCCTCTCAGACAAGTACATACTGATGCCACTGTCATGTTCTCACAGTGTGAGTCAGGCTGTTTCCTTTGTTGGAGACATTTTGAAGTAAAATTCATATTTTGCCCCATGTCCAATAATAGTAAGCTTTTTAGTCAAAATAAATGTAAAATCACTCTCTCTCTCTCCCTCCCTCTCCCACCTCCATTTCCCTCCTCACTTCTGTTTGTCTGTCTGTCTCTGTCCCTCTCTCCCTCCCCCTTTCCCCCTCCCTACTCCTGTCCGTCTGTCTGTCTCTGTCTCTTCAAAAATGAAATAGTTCTTGCCTTCAAGGAGCTTACATTCTGTGATAGAAGACAACACGTACACCAAGAAGTGAATGTAAAATATATGTTATATAGTTTATACTATAAATATATACTACAAAGTTATTTTCAGGGAAGGGGAAAAGTAACAACCTGGGGTGAATCAGGAAATGCTTCCTGTAGGAAGTGACACCTGAGCTAAGCCTTGAAATGAGCAATGGATTCCAAGGGTTAGAAATGACAAAGGAGAACCTTTGAGGCAGCAGGACAACTTGTACAAAGCCATGAATATGGGAGATGGAAAGTCATGGATGGGGAGAAGCAAGTAAGCCAGCATAGTTGAAATGTAGAACACATGAGGGATAGTAATTCATAATTAGGTTGGAAAAATAAGTTTGAGCCAGATTCAAAGGGCTTTCAGTGCCAAATAGAAGTTGGTATTTCATCATACAGGCAATAGGAAACAATAGATGCTTCTTGATCAGAGTGGTGATATCATTGGACCTATGCTTTAAGTATCAATTATGCACCTACGTATAGAGTGGCCAATGAGGGGACAGATTAGATGGAGAGAGACCAATTAGAAAGCTGATACAGTAGTCTGTAGAGAAGTGTTGAGAGGCTGAACTAGGATAATGGTCCAATGCCTAGAGAGAGGGAAATAAATGTGAAATGTATTATGGAGGTAGAATTGACCAAAAAAAGGGGGGGGGGCGGAACTAAATAGCTCTGATAGAGGGGACAGTAGGGAGAAGCAAAAAATGAGAATCATGTCAAAGTTTCAAACATGAATGTCATAATAATAACAGGAAAGTGAGGAAGAATGTTTGGTTTATAAAGAAGATAATGAGCTCCATTTTAGACATGTTGAGTAGGAGATGATGCCTATGTGACTTTTGAGAAGATGTGGCCAGATTGCAGATGGTGATGTAGGATCCAAGATTGACGTGAGTACTGGATATGTAGATTTGAGCATCATCTACAGGCGTGATAATTGAACCCATGGGGAATTGATCAGATTACAAAGTGATTATAGAGAAGAGGAGAGGGCTCAGAACAGATCCTTAGGTGTGTGCTCACACAAAGGGACTGTTATGAATGATGAAGCAGAAAAAGAGAATGATAAATAGTTTTTGGGTAGCAGAAGAATCAAGAGATAATCATGAAAACCCAGGAAAAAAATGAATGAATGAATGAATGAATGAATGCATGAATGAAGATAATTTGTGTGTACTATCTGTCAGGCACTGTGCAAAGCACTGAAAAATGCAAAGATAAAAAGAAAAGTTCTGCCCTCAATAAGCTTACATTCTATTAAGGAAAGAAAACACATATAAGGACATAGTGACCAAGGAAGGGTGATTTGGTCTATGGTCATTGGGATAAGTGGATTTACAGAGTAACTGAGCAACATGACCTTTTCAAGAGTGTAGTATTGATATGATTGCTGTTTACACAGTAGGAAGTAGGTGGAGTGTGGCAGAGAAAACAAAAGGTATGAGGATGGTAGATGGAAGGAGGGAAGAAAGCAAGCGCTTATTAAATGCCTACTATGAGTCAGATACTTTAAAATATTAGATTATCTGATTCCCATAACAACTCTACAATGGAGAGGTTATTATTTCCATTATAAAGTTGAGAAAATTGAGGTAGACAGAAATTAAGTGACTAGCTTAAACACATAGCTATTAAATGTCTCAGAATCTGGATTTGAACTCACCTCCTCCTGACTCCAGATTGAGCCCTTTAGCCACAGTGCCATCTAACTGCATGGCATAAAGATAGCAAAGAGAGCAGCAGCTGCTAGAATGCTGAATCTATATCAGAGTGGCAATTGTTATGTAGAACTGTCACCAACTGGGGGCAAGCAGGTTTCCAAGATAGGAGGAGGCACAGAATGTAGATGAGCAGAGAACAGTAAGAGGAGAGAGTATCTTGGATGAAGGAATTTTTAGCAGTGTTCAAAACTGACAAAAGAGAAACAAGGAAGGTTGATAAAAGGCTATTTGTAGGGGACAGCTAGGTGATGCAGTGGATAAAGCACCAGCCCTGAATTTAGGACGATATGAGTTCAAATTTGACCTCAGAGACTTGACATTTACTAGCTGTGTGACCCTGGACAAGTCACTCTACCCTCATTGCCCTGAAAAAAAAAGGCTATTGGATTCAGCAATTAAGACATCATTGGTATCCTTGGGGATAGCAGTTTCAGCTGATTGTTGGGATTAAAAAACAGACTAAAAGGCAATTTTTAAGAAGCAGGTGGAACATGAGAAAGTAGAGGCAATGATGCTAGATGGCTTTTGCTCTCACCTAACACTAATGTAAAAAATGATGCTAATTTTTAAAGACTATTGAAAGCTCAAAACTTAAAGAGTAAGTAATCAAGTCACAGAAGCAATATATTGTGATAAGAGGCTAGTTTCAGAGTCAAAATCTTGCATTTCAAAACCTGCGTCTAATACTGGGTAAATCTGGAAGAATCACAAACTCTCTGCTCCTCAGTTTCCTTAACTGTTAAACTGTTTTAAAATAGGAATAGTAACCCTTGTACTATCTATCTCAAGGGTCTTTGTAGAAACCTCAAACCTTATGTATATTTGAGTTATTATTATTTAAACCATTTATACAGAATTCAAAGAACTAAAACAGTGAGATAAAGCCAGAAATTTTAAAATATATTTGTATATTTTAAGTTTATAAGAACCCAGGAGATTTCAAAATTAAATTGTGTTTACTCATTTGAATATTATATGTGTTTTATTATATTCTAATTCTCCCAATATGGCTAATCCAAATGCAGTAATACTCAGTTAACAAGAATAATCAAGGAACCAGAATTCTCCATTCACCAAACAGCCTGGATAAACAACAGTGTAATATTCATGCTCTAGTAGAAGAAAAGGGACAACAAGGCCCACTATAATGCTTTTCTTACCTTTCAGTGTTTGTTTTGTTTTCTTTTGTTCTTGTGATCTTACCATTTTTATGCACAAGAAATGTTTCCAAACTTTTGAAGGGAAAAAATGCATTGATTTGACTTGTCTCAGTAGTTGAAAAAAAATCAATAACTTCCATTGTTTCTAGCAAGGTCATTATAAATTTTAGTTCCTCTAGCCAGCAGTTTCCAACTCATCAGAATGGCATCAGTTTACTTGAGGAGCATTTTCATCTTTAATACATAAGGCCAAACCACTTTCTCCAAAAATGGAAAGGTAACGAAAATGTATCATCACAAAGGTTCATCAAGATTTTTGTTTCATAAGAGTTGTTCTGTTTCACTTCATGTTTTCATTAAATTGCTCAACCAAAACCAAACTCTATGCTATTAGGCCAGGCTGAGACTTTTTTTCCAAATTAAATTATTGTTCATGTAACGGAAAAAATAAACTATCTCATAATGTAAAAAAAAAAAAAATAAATCTGTGAACCCCAAAAAAAAAAAAAAAAAAAAAAAATTATTGTTGCTGAGAGAAGAAATTGGGTTTTGAACAGATTCTTAGGCTTTTGTCCTTTTCTTTCATAATTGATTGGGGGTGAAGGGAGGTTGTGAGAAGGAATGGTGGAGGGGGAAAGGTGAAGCTTATTTTTGGAATTCTAGCCTTCATAACTGAAGGCCAAGTTATTTTCCTCATTTAAGCAGGTAGAGAGGAAAAAAGGAAAGTCTCTTAGCAACTAACATGTTTTAAAACAACAACAACAACAATGACAACAATAACAACTGAGGAACATAGAAGAAATGTCAAATAAGTTTGTCTACAATAATAGCAAAGGCAATTAGAAACCGACAGAACAAAAATCCAAGATTGATAACTTCTAATTCTGCAGAAAATGGTAAATAGACTTAGAGAGCCTTCAGCAAAGAATTTTTGATGAGTACTATAAATAAAGGAGGCTAAAGGCTCCCTAATGTAATTTCTGCCATGAAGATAGGAATAAAAGGGACTGATTTAAACTGGTCATAGATAACATACTTTAACTGTCAAGAGAACTCCGAAGACTCACCATGTTGAGCTTTTGTTTTTAAATAAAGGTCTTCATCTGAAAAATGGATAAAATGAGATCAGTCCTAGCTCCCTCTGAACATTGAGATGATCAAATGGCCAAATACATAGAAAGGCACTTTGTGACCATAAAGACATCATTTTGTAAAGGTCCACATAAAATACAAGATGCCATTCTACAGAAGGTCTTGTCCATCTGACCTTTCAGTTTCAGTGTTTATACAAGGAAAGAATGGAACCATAAAAGAATAGGTTGGACAGTTTTAGCCTAGTGAGTAACCCAGTAAAGTGGAGAAAGCAGGGTACTTTGAGTTACGATTTGGCTTTGAATTCTGGCTCTGCTGATTCCTAAATGAGATTTTGATCAAGTCACTTAAATATTCTGGATCTCCAGGTCCTCATGCAAAATTGAGAGATTGGGGACTAGATGACCTCTAATGAACTTTCTAACTCTAAATCCTATGATTAAAACATAATTCTAAAAACTGGTAATTGCCTCTCAATGCCATCCAACAAGATGAGCCCAAATAAGGCACTTTTGACTTAGGACAGATACTCTTATGAGTAGAAAACCAAGGAGAAAATTTCTCACAGAGATTCAATCAATCAGCCTCCAAGAGACATGGAAAAGAAGGGGGATTTACTATAAAAACATATTTTTGGGGAGCAGCTAGGTGGTGCAGTGGATAAAGCACTGGCCCTGGATTCAGGAGGACCTGAGTTCAAATCTGGCATCAAACACTTGACACTTACTAGCTGTGTGACCCTGGGCAAGTCACTTAACTCCCATTGCCCCCCATCCCCCCAAAAACCCCAACATATTCTGCTTTTCTGGAGGTGAGGGGAAATAGTATTTAGCTGAGGCATTTAAGGTGAAGAAAGAATGGGCACTCAAGATTTTGAATACAGGACTGCCTGCAATTCTGCTATTTGGGTACTAGATTGGTTTGTTAGCAGAGAGAAGAAGGGACTCCAGTCTTTGTGTTGCATGGAAGATCACAACTGTAGAACTGTGTGGGAAACTTGGTGGATCTTCCACTTAAATGGCCACTGATATGTGTTTCCTTGGCCTTCTAAGATCCAATACAAAACTCTTCTGTTGATCTTTAAGTCCCTCACAGACATTCTGTCATTCTGGGGACAGATTGGCTGACACTAGAGAGAAGAACTGGCTTAGGTAAGCCTAGAGAGTAGATGGAGGAGCACAATTGCACTATGTGGGGAGTCATCATTTACATGTATACTTTTATGTGCTTTCCTTTCCTTTTAGGATCAAACATTAACTCCTCTGCTTAGCATTTAAGAGCCTTCACAATTTGGTTAAAACAGATTTTTCCAGGATTATTACTCCCTTTTGTGCACTCTACTGTCCAGGGAAACTTGTTTTCTCACTGGATAGCATTCCATCAGTGATCTCTGAGCCATTTCATGGACTGTTCTGTCCTCCATGGCTGGAACATACTCTTTCCTCACCACTACCTCTTAAAAGCTCTAGGTACTTTCAAAGTTTAGGATGAATGCCACCTCCTGTGTAAAGTTGGGCCATCCTGATTCCTCCAGCAACTGGTGCTTCTCCCACAAGCCCCACAAATACCATGTGTTTATTGTGTATGTACCTGTGAGAGGTAGCATGGAGTAGTGAAGAGAGAACTGGACTCAGAGCCAAGAAGAACAGAATTCAAGTATTGCTACTGATACATCCTGGCCATGTGACATTGGTGAAGTTACTCTCAATACTATACATCATTTCCTAAGACTATAAATAGGGGACCCATTCTAGGGGAAAGTGATACTTCTCTGCCCAAATTTTGAATTGTATTTTGCCTGAACATCTTTTCTTTAAGCTCAGTTTCCTTTGCATTAAAATATTCTGAGTACCTGTCTTTGAGGTTGCATTGTGGACACAATATAGGACTTTGAGTCAGGAAGACCTGAGTTCAAATCCTACCTCAGACATATATATAGTAACTATACAATCTTGGGGGAATCACTTCACTTCTCAGTCTCAGTGTATTCATAAAGTAAGGATAATAATATCTATCTTACAGGGTGGTTATAAGGATCAAATAAGATAATATATGTAAAATAATTTGATTAAACTTTAAAGATTATATAAATGTGGCCATTATTTGGAAGAGGGAGGGCCTGGACCGATGATTTCCTTGGCATAGGGAGCTCCCAAGTGCGAAAACTCTCTCTACTAATGAAAATGCAGAATCACATCTCTTCTGCAACTTATTGTCTTAAAGCAGTGGTGTCAAACTCAAATTGAAATGGGAAGCCAGTAATCCATACATATTGACTCCATCTGAAAATGTAATGTTATCTATTTTCAGAAAAACATTTATTTTCTTAAATATTTTTCTATTATATTTTAATTTAGTTTGGGCCACTAGGGAGTATTACAATCTTATTATATCCTAAGGTTTTTGATACCTCTGGCCTAGAGAACTGAGAGGTTAAATAATTTGCCCAGATTCACTCAGCCAAAAGCAGGGTTTAAACTCAGATCTCCTTATATCTGAGACCACTCTCTATCCATATGATGCTTCTTGTTAGTTTTCACCATAAACATCATCTTCATTATCCTGTAAGGTTCTTGAGACAATGGCTTATGTTATTTATAAACCTTTATATCAGCAGCACCCAACAAGTGCCTTTTACTCAGTTGCAACTTTTTAAAATATTTGTTGAATATCCTAGGTGAGTTAATAACATCATTTGAATTTTGGAGTGGTTGCTCTGAAAAGAACATCAACCCAAGGTGGTGGTGGGGGGGGGGAGGTGTGTAGTACTTCTCTTCCTATAAGATTCCATAATTTTCACTTCAAAAAATGATACATTTTTTTTTTGGTGGGGCAATGGGGGTTAAGTGACTTGCCCAGGGTCACACAGCTAGTAAGTGTCAAGTGTCTGAGGCCGGATTTGAACTCAGGCACTCCTGAATCCAGGGCCGGTGCTTTATCCACTGTGCCACCTAGCCGCCCCAAATGATACATTTTTTTCACAGCCCATCTTAAATTACACAACGACTCTGAGCTGGAGCTGACTAGGTAAAATTGATTGAGCTTTATTCAAGGTTGTTTTATGTCATCTACCATTTTTTAAAAATAGTCTATTGAATTGTATTAACTTTATATTATGTTGCCAGAGACACCATTTTTATGGTTGAGGAAACTAAGACAAACAAAGGTTAAATGACTTGACCAGAGTTACATAGCTAGTAAATGTCTGAGGTTAGACTTGAACTCCTGTCCCAATATTCTATATACTGTATTATCAGTTGTAATAGGTGCAATTTCCAGAGAAGCAGATATTCTTATTGTTTCCAGCATTTCCTCTTACTAATCCATCTTTCACACAGTTACAAAAATAATCTTTCCCAGTGCCTATATTTGACTGTTCCATTACTGTGTTCCAAAATCTGCAGTGACTCCCTATTTCCTCTGGGACAAAATCTCAGCCTAAGAGTTAAAGCCCTTAGCAACCTGGCTGTAACTGCAATTTCTGGCTCTATTTCACATTTCCTCTTCAATCTATGTTCCAGTAAAACTGGACTACCTGCTGTTTCCTGAACTCAAGCATTCCATTTTTCATCTCTGCATCTTTATAGAGGTTATCACCTATTCCAGGAATGACTTCCCTTCTTACTTACCTCTCAGCAGCCTTATATTCCTTCAAGGCTCATTTCAATTGGATCCAAGTCTATAAACATTTAAGTGCCAACTAGCACCAAAATCATCCGTGGCTTCAAATAACTTACATGGGGGGGGGGTGTGGAGTGAAATACAAGGAAAGGTATAGGTTGGGCAATGAATATATATTTAAGTAAATACAAAGGGTTTTTTGTTTGTTTTCTTTTGGTTTTCCACTTGGACCTTGATTTCATCAGTGTAGGGAACTCTGGAATTTCCCTCTGCTTATGGAGATTGGCAACTCAATTGATATTACAGTAAGTTGATAAATTATTCCCAATCCCTCAAAACTTTTGGAAGGACCCTGTCACTTAAACTCGCTCCTAGTTGTGGCTCTACATCTAGCTGAGATATATAATTTCTCTAATAAAAATATATTAAATAACCTCCTGGAAAAAGTAGTCTTTAGACAGCAAAATTAGATTAAAGCAGGTCACAGGAGATAAAAAAAAATAGCCTGCAAGGAAATTCCCTGGGGGTCTCAGGAGCTCCCCACTAGAGTGCTAGATTTGTCTTTATATACGCCTTGCTCAAAGAACCCAAATCAATGTCCCAGATCAATCCACCTGAGAACTGCCCCAGTTCTGCTAAAGGGTGCCTTGGCTCACAAGAGCGGTGTTCTAAGACTGTTGGGCTTAACTCAATATGGTCCTAATGCATTAGAGTTTTGGCCCACCAGACTTCCCTTGAAAGGTTAAACATATGTTGATGGTTCCTGAACAAATAATCACTTTCCCATTGTATCAGCATTGTCTCAATGACTGGCTGGCTTTGCTATCAAAACATAGTACTGTTCATTCCTTAAGAACTATGGCAATGTTACTCTTCTTTTTCTCAGGACTGTGATGGATCAGGAAATTCCTTTTTTTTCTCTAAAAGGTTTAATGTCTAAACTCTTGAATTTTGGAGCTCTTGAATTTACTGTTACCCATGAAGCAATCATCGGTCCTCTTCCAGGCTGAATGGGCATACACATCTCTACTTCTGCTACATATTTCCATAGGAACCCTATCAGCGTTCTAACTATTATTGTCTCTTGAGCTAGGGAAGATCATTCCAAGTATCTGTTTGATGGAGGAGGCTAAACGGGTTAACAAATAACCTAAGATTTGATCAATAGTACCTAAAAGTTTAAGAGAGAAACTTAGGTTTGTTTACTTACAGTACTATCAACCAACACCATCAAAAGATACAGTAACTAGGGACTATTAACCATTAATAGCCATTAATATTCCTAGGTGACAGGACACCTAGAAACCAGATCTTAAGTAAAGAGATATCATAAACACAGAGACACTCTGGGTCTGAAAAGTTTAAGCATGTCTTTAGGAACATGCACAGAAAAGGCCAAATGTGTCCTTATATTCACCTTATGACTCATAAACCCCCAAAACACACCTCCAAGGAAAAAGGTACACCCCTTGGATGTTGTCTTAGGACTCCAGGAAGTCCAAATTAGGATAAGCCCTCCCATGAATCTCCCACAAGGAGGAGATTTGGATAATGAGAGGATAACCTACTTTATCTCACTATAAATATAATCATTTTCCTCTTCCAATTGAAGACACCTATCTCCATGGTGCTGTCCTTGTGGTCAGCAGTCTTTCAATAAATCTTGGGAAACTGAGTCACTAAGTCTTGTAATTCTTTGGGACACCTCATGATCAATTTGATCAATTAAATCCACCCCCTACATCATGTTCTCTCAGACTGAGTGCACATACATGCAACTATGTACTTCTGAAGGAATTTTGTCTCTGTCTCAGCTGCTACCACTCTAAAGAATTCTGACCTTTGCTTGTAAGCTGTGAATACCTTCTCACTCCCCATTTAACTCCCACAAATGGGGAGTGATAAGGTCTGTTTTGGCCATGTGCTTCTTCATGGAATCTCTCTGGTTCATCTGCTCCCATCTCTTCAGCTAGGAAAGTCCACTCTCAGTATCTCTCTTTTCTGTGTGTATAAGCATATGCAACTCTGTCATGTACTTCTGTTCCAAAGCAACCATTCCATTCCTTAATCAAAAAATAAAGGATTTCCTCTTCCCAGGATTAGGGCTTCTTGATGCTGACTGTTCTATGTCTAGAAGGCAAAAATGAAGATCAAGAGCTATACAAATCTCCTCCCAAGATTCAATATCAGAGCTTTGGGAGTACCCATGGCTTTTTGTTTGTCTGCTTTTGTTTTTGAATGCAAGAACAGCTAAGTGGGCCAAGGAGTAGTCAGAGAGGTAGGGGGAAAATGATAACAAAAATTAATAGCAGTATCATGATGGAGACCAGGCAAAGTGAGGAGATAACTTCTAGGAGGAAGATATGATAGTGTTAAATGTTAGAGAAAAGTCAATTAAAATGACAACTAAGAAAAAAAGTCATTGGATTTAACAATAGGAGATTATTAGTTGCAGGACATAAAATGAACCTATATAAATCATCAATTTTTATACATTGCCCAAAAATTCCAGCAGGAAGATATAGAAATAGACATTCCACTTCAAATAACTGCAGGCAGTAAAATACTTGGGAGTCTACCAGCCAAGACAAACCAAGAAACTATATGAACATAATTACAAAACACTTCACACAAATAAAGTCAGATCTAAATAATTGGAAAAAATATTGATTACTCATGGGTAGATGAATAAATATAAATATACACATATGTAATAAATATAATAAAAATTACAATTCTACCTAAATTATTCTACTTATTCAATGCCATACCAAACTACCAACAATAATGTCATAGAGCTAGAAAAAATAATAAGAAAATCCATCTAAAAGGTCAAGAATACCAAGAAAATCAATATAATAAAAATGTGAAGGAAGGTGGCCAAGCAGTACCAGATCTCAGACTATGTTACAAAGCTGTAATCACCAAAACAATTTGGTATTGGCTAAGAATTAGAGTGGTAGATCAGTGGAACATATTAGGTACACAATGGATAGTAGTAAATCACCATAGTAATGTAGTGTGTGATAAATGCAAAGATACAAGCTTTGTAAAAAATAATTCACTTTTTGACAAAAATTTCTGGGAAAACTGGAGAGCAGTTGGCAGAAACTAGGTATAAACCAACATCTCACAGAATATACCAAGATAAGGTAAAAAATGAGTACATGATTTAGAAATGAAGGGCGATTTTATAAACAAATTAGGGGAGCATAGAATAATTTGTCAGATCTATGGATAAGGGAAGAATTTATGACCTTATAAGATAGAGAGTATTATGTGATATTAAATAGATAATTTTGATTACATTAAATTATTTTTTTTTGCACAAACTAAATCAATTTTGTCAAGAATAGGAGGAAAGCAGGAAACTGGAAATTTTTTTACATGTTCTTCTGATAAAGGCCTTACTTCTCAAATATATAGAAAACTAAGCCAAATTTCTAAGAATACAAGCAATTTCCCAATTAATAAATGGTCAAAGGATATGAGCAGGTAGCTTTCAAAAGATGAAAATAAAAGGTGTCTATATTCATGTGAAAAAATGCTCTAAATAATTATTGATTTGAGAAATGAAAACTCTGAGGCACCACCTCATACCTATCACATTGGTTAATATGACAGAAATGGAAAATGACAATTATTGAAGGGATGTGGAAAATTGAAAACTAATAGTCTTAGTAAAGTTGTGAATTGATCCAACACTTTTGGAGAGTAATTTAAAACTATTCCCAAAGGCTATAAACTGTGCATATTCTTTGACTCAGCAATACCACTAGTAGGTCTATATCCCAAAAATACCAAAGAAAAAAGACAAGTTTTCATCTGTACAAAAATATTTATAGCAGCTCTTTTTATAGTGGCAAAGAATTGGGAATTGAAGTGATATCCAATTACTGGGGAATGGCTGAACAAGTTGTGATATAAGATTATGATGGAATACTATTGTGCTATAAGAAATGATGAGCAGGATAGTTTCAAGAAAAAAACAAACACAACAAAACCAACTTTGGAGACTTGCAAGAACTGATGCAAAGTGAAGTGAGCGGAGCCAGGAGATTATTGTACACAATTACAGCAACATTGTAATATAATCAACTCTTAATGACTTACCTATTCTCAGCAATACAATTATCCAAGGCAAGTATGAAGGATTTATGATGGAAAATGCTATCTACCTCCAAAAAATGGACTTAGGGAGTCTGAATGAAGATCAAAGCATATATTTTTTTAACTTTATTTTTCTTTTTTTCCTCTTATTTTGTTTGCATGATCTGTGCATTTGTTGCAAAATGGCTAAAATGCAAATATGTTTTCGATGACCCTGTTTGTATAATCTATATCAAATCACTTGCCTTCTGAAGGAAGGGAAGGGAAAGAGAGAATATGGGAAAAATTTATATATATATAAAACAAATGTTAAAATTGTTTTTACATTTAATTGAAAAAAAGAAAATAAAAACATTTTTTAAAAAAAAGATTATTTGTAACTATGGGGAGGACAGTTTCACTGAGTTGTAGAGTTAGAAGATGGATTACAAGGGATTTAATAATCAATGGGTAGTAAGGGAATTGAGGTAAACCCAGGCAAACCTTTCTAAGGTATTGGCTAGGTAAGGGAAAAGAAATATAGGACAATAGTTTGAGGAGACAACAGTTTTTGAAGGTTTTTTTTTTTAATGGATAGGAAAGACAAGAGCATATTTGTAGGTGTCACAAAAGGCATGAACAGATAAGGAGAGATTGAATATTAGGCCAAGAGAGGGAATTATTGAAGGGGCAAACTTCCAGATAAGACAGAAAGAGAATTAATCAAGAGCAAAAGTGTAGGAATTAAAATTAGAAAGGGAATGTATGTGTGTATGTGTATGTATGTATGTATATATTTATGTGTATATGCATGTGTCTCTTCCCACATTAAACTGTGATCTCCTTGAGGGCAGGGACTGCCTTTTGCCTTTCTTTGTATCCCCAGTACCTAGTACAGTGCCTGGCACATAGGAGTTGGTAAATAAATGTCTATGAACTCTGATTCTGACTCTATGTGTGACCTTTGGTAAGTCACTTGAGCTTTCAGATCCTTATTTTATAGATCTATAGAATGAAGAGCTTAGAGCAAGGGACTTCTAAGGTCCTTTGAAATTACTGGTCATTGATGTTATGGTCCTTTAGTCACTTGGATTTGTGATTACTTAAATGAGGAGGTTTTCCCATCCTAGGGAACTATATTAGGTAGATAAGCTAAATGATTTTATAATGAACTCCATGGTTATCACATACATTCTTTTTCTTCTGTGTTTATTATATTCAAATATTCAACTTGGTAAGTGGAGGAACAAGAATCAATCAAGTCAAGAAGTTTTTCTCCCCCTTTTCAAAGCCTGCAGAGCCAAAGGTCCACTTATCTACCCCCTTTGTTTTCCTCAGCTGTCATCTTCTAGCCATTGTCCTCTCTTGGATATTCAGCTTACCAATTTTGTTAGATCCCAGAAGGGGAGGCTAAACATACTTCCTTATCTGACTGTAGTTTATAATTCCCAGATCAGAGTTCTAAAGGTAAAGTGCCAGGATTTGGAATTCCCTTTCCTGAAGCTTATCATCTCAATTTACAGATGAACTGACTCTGTGTATACACAGAGGAGCAAAGCCTTTGTGTCACTTCCTCACAATGACCCACCCTTTTTCCTTGGGACCTCTCCCACCCAGCCCTTCCCTCCCACTGCTATATGAAAGCCAATGGCACTAACACTATTTTCAGACTAAAACCTCATATGAACCCAGATGTCCTTCCTTATCTTTGACTTCAGGGGTGGGTATCCCTTCCCTAAGAGAATACTCCCTACCGGTCTCAATAGACACACCTGAATTGTTACCCAATTTATTCTTCTAGTACACTGGATAAAAATAGCCAGATTACACCCAGGTGTCACCTGAAATTCTCTTAAATAGGATTGGAAGAGGGAAAGATCAGGGCTCAGAATCCTGAGGCTCAGATGATCAGTGCTAAGTGGAGAACAACAGTAACAGAATTTGTTTGTCCTTGTGATGAGATTAGCTTCAATAGCTTTTTAGGTGTGTTCAGTACTGAGAGAAAGTTTGAAAGATCCTGCATGAGTGTAAAGGGAGAGACAGTGTACAGAAATTTATCTGGAGTATTTCGTATGTCAACATTTAGGTCCTACCTCTGATTTCATTGAAAAGGATCATAAAATAATAAAACAAGAACCAGAGAAATTAGACTATTCATCACAATCAGTAGAAAGTTAGGTGTTGGCAAGGGTGCTATAAGAAGCAGCTTGATGGCTCAGTGAATGGATTGTTGGTCCTGGAGTCAGGAAGACCCAAGTTCAAATCTGGTCTCAGACACTAGTAGTTCTGACCCTGAGCAAGTCACATCCTCTGTCTACCTTAACCTACTAGAGAAAGAAATGGCATATCATTCTAGTATCTTTGCCAAGAAAACCCCATGGACCTATGGTCCATAAGGTCACAAAAAGTTGGACATGACTGAACAACAACAAAATATTCTATAGTGTATTCATGTACTCATTCAACAACCATTTATTAAGAGCCTACTATTTCCTTGCATGGGAACATCTCTCCTGAGTTGAATTGTAGCACTGCTTTGGAATTTTTAGGTCAAGCCACCATCCTTGTCCTTATCTTGAATTCTTTGCCTCAAGGAGCAAAGTGGTAAAGAGGTAACAGATAGAAAATTAGCTCAATTCAACATTTTTCTCTGCATCTTGAACTCTCACCTGGCTCACCCATAATCTCAAAGATGATTCCAATCTGAATGAATCATAGGGACAGGAGTGGATGTTAATAGTCCACATGACAAATCAGGCAATTTAAGTGGCAGGAAATTGACTCAATTGTGGAAAGTGTAATCTGAAAGGCTAGAGGTGAATGCACTGTGAAAAA
Organism: Dromiciops gliroides; assembly: GCF_019393635.1. NCBI lineage: Eukaryota > Metazoa > Chordata > Mammalia > Microbiotheria > Microbiotheriidae > Dromiciops > Dromiciops gliroides. The sequence continues at coordinate 555,056,466 of NC_057862.1, forward strand.
TGTTCCATGATCTCCTACCAGAGTTATCTCATCTAAGAACATTTGTGGAATTGAATTGAATCAAATCTTTCTAGGACAGAACTGAAATTCGGCAGGAATGAAGTGTTTTTGCTAATACCTGAATAGGTGTATGTAGAGCCATATCAGAAAACTTTTAGTAGTAAGTCAAGAAGAGGAAAATTACTAAATGATAGGATTAAATAATAAAAATATAATTATTATCATGTCATTTAATAATAAGGCATCTTTGTACGGTGTCACAGTGGATAGAGTGCTGTTCTTGAAGTCAGGAAGATGTGAGTTTAAATCCTACCTAAAAGACTTAATAGCTTTGTGACCCTGGGTCACTTCACCCATTTGTCTAAATTTGCCCATCTATGAAATGGGCATAAAAATATCACCTACCTCCCCAGTTTATTGTGAGGATCAAATGAGAAAACATATGTAACACAGTTTGCAAACTTTAAATCTCTACATAAATGTTAGTTATTGTTGTTATTATTAAATCTTAGCAAGAAACAACTGCAAAATTCAGGACTTGTAACTTTTGATGCATGACTTGGTAGTACTATTATTGCAACAAGACATATTTGGAATCCATTTTTCTTTCTTTCTCTTCTTTCTTTTTTTTTTTTGCGGGGCAATGAGGGTTAAGTGACTTACCTAGGGTCACAGAGCTAGTAAGTGTCAAGTGTTTGAGGTTGGATTTGAACTCAGGTCCTCTTAAATCCAGGGCCAGTGATTTATCCACTGCACCATCTAGCTGTCCCCTGGAACCCACTTTTCAAGCAGCACTAGCTCAACCTGCTTAGCAGAAACTTATCTTAGTTCATATCTTGCTGATCAATGAATCTTAATTAAACTTGTCCAACTTGGGAGGGATATTGCCATTAGAAATGGGCAAATTAAACCCAAACTTTGACTAGTACTTGAACTCAACCTTAGTTGATTTGGTTTGGTTTGGTTTGGTTTCGGGGCAATGAGGGTTAAGTGACTTGCCCAGGGTCACACAGTTAGGAAGTGTCAAATGTTTGAGGCTGGATTTGAACTCAAGTCCTCCTGAATCCAGGGCTGGTGCTTTATCCACTGTGCCACCTAGCTGCCCCCTAAGTTGATTTTTAAAATGTGAATATCTCTCTGACTCTTATTATTTTTCATCTCTGTCCTCTCTGGTGCTTTCTGGTTCTAGTCCAAACAAAAACAAAGGTACAAATAGTCTGAAATTGTTTTTCAGGACATTTTCAGTATCATTTTTTAAGACTCTAAGAGTCCAAAAGGATTATGTAATTCAAGTGAAGTTCAACCAACCACCCAATATCATAAAACAATGTCATCATAATACAATGTGCAAAAGAGAATTCAGTATATCCTTAAATGTATTCTCCTAGTTTACAAAACTTCAAGGTCTCTCTATTGTCTCGAGGATTAAATGTGACTAAGGCAAACAAGACCATCTTTTACCTAGCCTTTAATTACTGAATGGGTGCTGCCTCAGACAAAGTGAGACCTGGGAAAGACCTTAACTTAAAAAGGCCAAGGTCTCCCACTCTATTTAGGACCATCACCAGTTATCTTGACCTATAGCTTGCCACTGGACTCTGATGACTCTGCAGGAAAAGAGTGAGGATGATGACTTTGTTTGCTTTTTGTTTTTCGGGGCAATGAGGGTTAAGTGACTTGCTCAGGGTCACACAGCTAGTAAGTGTCAAGTGTCTGAAGTCGGATTTGAACTCAGGTCCTCCTGAATCCAGGGCTGGTGCTTTATCCACTGTGCCACCTAGCTGCCCCGGCTGATGACTTTGCAAAGCTTTGCCTCATTTAAATCCAATTAACTTGCAAGTCAGGACATTTATTATTTGTCCTCTTCAAAAATGAACAACAGGGGCAGCTAGATGGCGCAATGGATAGAGCACCAGCCCTGGAGTCAGGAGTACCTGAGTTCAAATCCGGCCTCAGACACTTAACACTTACTAGCTGTGTGACCCTGGGCAAGTCACTTAACCCCAATTGCCTCACTAAAAAAAACAAAAACAACAACAACAACAAAAAACCCAAAAATGAACAACAAGGACAATGGCATTAAATACGGAATCCCCAACCTTGCATTTAAAATCCTCCTTAAAATGACTGCTACCTAACTTTTGAGTATTGTTTTATAACACTCTCCCCACATTCTCTGCTCTAGTCAAACTAGCTACTCCCCCAACTCAACATTTCATCTCCTGCTTCCATTCATTTGTAAGGGTAGTCCCACATATTTGAAATGAACTCCTTCCTTACTACCAGTTCCAAGATTCCCAGATCCCTTTGAAACACAGCTCACATAGCATAACTTACATGAGGCCCTTTCTTATGCCCCAAGTTATGTGTATAACTCATGGACAACCACCATGTGACTCTTTGTTTCTGTTGACCAAGTCTGAGCTTGAAGATCAGTTCAAACAATTTTCATTTCTCTGACGTTTATGTTGCTTTAACCTCAGTTTGCTTTGGACATCACTAAATAAAGCTTATATTTAGGTTTTTATAGATAGGAGTAAAAAAGATTTCCAGCTCTTATAATAGTCATAGTTCTTAATACTTTACAAAGCACTTTACATTCATTATCTGAAATGATCTTTTTCAACAGCCCTGTAAAGTAAGTGCTTTTATTATCCCCAATTTTCAGATGATGAAACCCAGGCTGAGAACGATTAAGTGACTTGCCCCTGGTCACAGCCATTATATATCTGAAGTAGGATTTCAATAAGTGTCTTCTTGACTCCAAGTTCAGAATTGTATACACTACACTGTGCTGAATTTCTATAAGAACTTGATAACATGTATTTAATGAATAGAAGAAAGCATTTATTTCAATGCCACAGACATTGTAGAAGATGCAAAGGATTCAAAGGAATGCATAAATATTGAAAATAATTCTTTCTCTTGAGAAGGTTCTACTTTTCCATAAGCTTCATCATTTAGATTCCCCTCAAAAGGGACTTAAATTATGAGTTGTCACTGGAGTAATTCTGGCTTCTGGAAGGGTGTTGTACAGTTAAGCCTAGTCTTGCAGTGCTACCCTATGGTTAATTAAAAAAAAATTATTTAAAGTTTTGAGTTCCAAATTGTATCCTTCCTTCCTTTCCTCCCTCCCCTCCCTGAGGAGGTAAGCAAACACATATAGGTTGTACATGTGAAATTATGTAATACATTAACATATTAGTCATTTCATATAAGAAAACTTGAATTAAAGAAAAAAATGAAAGTAGGAAAATAGCATGCTTCAGTCTGTGTTCAATCAATATCAGTTATTTCTTTGGAGGTAGATAGTATGCTTCATCATTAGTCCTTTGGGATTGTCTTGGATCATTGTATTGCTGAAAATAGTTGTCATTCACAATTCTTCATCAGACAATATTGCTGTTATTGTACACAACAATCCCATGGTTCTGCTAACCTCACTATGCAGCAGTTCATACAAGTTTTTCCAGACCTTTCTGAAATCATACTGCTTGTCATTTCTTATAGCATAATAATATTCCATCAACATCATATATCACAGCTAGTTTAGCCATTCCCCAATTGATAGGAATGCCTTTAATATCCAATTCTTAGCCACTACAAAAAGAGCTGCTTTTTAATATAGTTTTTCTTATAAATTGGTCTTTTTCTCTTTTGGGGGTATGTCTTTGAGATATAAACCTACCAGGATATGCACAGTTTGATAGCCTTTTGGACATAGTTCCAAATTGCTCTCCAGAATGGTTGGATCAGTTCACAACTCCACCAACAGTGGATTAGCATCCCAGTTTTCCCACATCCCCTCCCAGATCCAATATTTTCCTTTTTTATTCTATTTACCACTTTGATTACCATGTAGTTGAGACTTCCTTGGAAAAGGAAGCTATGCTTTTTGGCTTCAGGGTGCAAGCCCATTCCTAGTATAGATAATTCCATTATCTAAATAAATTGTGGCAAGTGTGTGATCCAAATCCAGATGTTTTTCTGTCTCTTTCCCTTCTGCCTTTTTCTCACTAACTTCCAGCTGCAAGGAAAGAGGGACATACATGGACAATTCTCTTCTCTCTCTCTGAGAGTCATATTATTTCAGAAATTCCCTTTCCCTGAATAGAGAGGCCAGACACTTACCAAAACTCTCAAACTTTCAGTAACTTGTCAGGCAACTCCCAAGGTTGGTACTATCCTGTAAATCCCCCTTAATGGACCAGAAGGTCAAATTCCAGGATCCCACTGAATAGGAAATCCCCATCCACATAAAAGGCAGAAGATCAGGGACAATAGTGTCCATGAAGGTTTATCTTAGGTCACATGGGCTTCCCCTGCCATGTTTATCTCCAAAGTGACCACTAACAGCCCCCAGGTGTGAGGCATGGGTGGGGGAGTGAACCCTTTTTTTACCATGCTGGAAATCTCAGAACTCTGTGGAAGAAAGGCAGAAGTGAAAAGGCCAAAAATAAGGCTCAAAGCAGTCTGTTGATTCAAATTTTTAGACCAGGACAAAGACACATCTTCCTATCAGAGTAGGTCAACCAGTTCACCTCAGCAGCAGGAGTCACCAGTGAAACCCACTCTCCTGGAGGGAGCATATCAATATCCTTTATAGGAATAAAACAATAAAAAATTCTTTACAAAGACTTGTAGTTCTATAAACTGATTGAACTGATTGGAGAACTTCCTTGAAAACCCCTCACACCAAAAATCCCACAGAAGAACTTAAATTACATTCTCATAAAATTAAAAAAACCCTTTTGATGTAGGAGGCAAAAAGGGGTTAACAAAAAAACCTAAGACCCAAGCATGAGCCTTAAAAGGGATTCAGACCCCAGTTAATGGATAACTTACAAGTTAGGATGCTAAGTTCTCTTACCCATATAAATCAGTATACATAATGGGAACAGAGGGAGAGAGGCCATGAAGACCTTAGACTAAATGACAGGCTATAGAAATTTAGACTAGAAATAAATGATAAATGAAAATGTTTTGAAGTTAAGCATGGAAATCAGAAAGAGACATGCTCAGAACAGGCCAAATTCGTCCCCAAATTCACCTTATGATGTGCAAACCCCCAAAACACCTCCACAGAAAAAGGTACCCACCTCAGGGGTTGGCTTAGGACCCCAGGAACTCCAAATTAGGACAGGCCCTCCCTTGTACCTCCCTAAGGTTGATATTATTATAATGAGACTGATAATCAATTTATCCATACTATAAATATAACTGTCTTTCCTTTCGTATTAGAGAGTCACCTTTCCACTCTTCTGGTTCTTTCCCTGTGGTCACCCACAGTATTGCAATAAAACTTGGGAAACTGAGTCACTGAGTCTTGTAATTATTTTGGGATCACTAACAATCAATTTGACCTTAATTCCATCCCATATCACTTTCATTAGTGCCCCATTTCCCCTAGAAATCACCTTCTATTACTGTACACATACTTTGCACTGACTTACTTATCTGTATACATGTTATATCATCTTTTATTTTCTTTTTAAAAATTTAACAAACATTTATTGAACTCCTAATATATGCAAGGAACTGAGCTTAATGCTTTACATAAATTTCATTTGATATTCATAACTCTAGAGTGTAAGTTGCTATTATTTTCCCCATTTTAAAGAGGAGAATGAAGCAGACAGAGGTTAAGTGATGTGCCCAAAGTCACAGAGCTAAAAAGGATAAGGGCTTTCTGATTTCAAGTTCAGGATTCTATCCACCATTTGCACAAGCTGCATAGTATTTGAGAGCAGGAATAGCTTTCTTTTTTTGTTTTTGCATTCCCAGCTACTTGTGCAATGAATTGCAAGCAATCTGTGTTCAATTGAATTGAATTGAATTGAATTATATTAAAGAAAATTTGTAGGGAAAGCCACAATTAGATCATTATCCCTGAATGACCTCAGATAACACATCCTTTGGATAGCTAGAAGTTGCAATGGACAGAATGCAGGGCCTAGAGTTAGGAAGTCTCATCTTTCTGAGTTCAAATCTGAACTCAGACAGTAGCTATATGATCCTGGGCAAATCACTTAACCCTGTTTACCTCTGTTACCTTATGTGTAAAATGAGTTAGAGAAGGAAATGGCAAACCACTCCAGTATCTTTGCCAAGAAAACCCCAAATGGGGTTACATTGAATCTGATATAACTGGAATGACTGAACAATGACAAAGCACATGCTTTGAGAGCAGAACTTCATCCTTCCCATTTTATGTTATGAACAATTTTAAAAATGTACACTTAATAATATGTGTAGCACCCCCTTCCACCTCTCTCCTACCATTCTCTACCTAAGGCATGGTTAGCTAGAATTAAATAAGAAAATTTGGGATGGGCTTGCTTCTAGGTTTCTATGATGGAGCAGCCCTTCCCACCTCCCTACTTTATTTTTTATTTTGTTTTTTAAATCATAAAAATATTTTATTATTTTCCAATTACATGTAAAGATCATTTTTAGCATTTTATTTTATAAGATTTTTATTTCCAAATTTTTCTCCCATCATCCCTTCCCTCTCTTCTTCCCACGACAGAAAGCAATCTGATATAGGTTACATATGTACAATCACATTAAACACATTTCTGCATTTGTCATGTTGTGAAAGAATCAGAACAAAAGAAAAAACTTCAAAAAAGGAAAAAAAACACAACAAAAGTAGAAACATTATACTGCAATATGCATTCAGATTACACAGTTCTTTTTTTCTGGATGTGGAGAGCATTTTCTACCATGAGTCTTTGGAATTGTCTTGGATCATTGTATTGCTGAAACGAGCTAAGTCTATCACTGTTGATCATCACACAATTTTGCTTTTATTGTGTACAGTGTTCTCTTGGTTCTGATCACTTCACTCAGCATCAGTCCATTTAAGTCTTTCCAGGGTTTTCTGAAATCTGCCTGCTCATCATTTCTTACAGTATAATAGTATTCCATTACATTCATATACCACAACTTGTTCAACCATTCCCCAATTAATGTACATTCCCTCAATTTTCTATGCTTTGCCACCACAAAGAGAGCTGCTATAAATATTTTTGTACATGTGTGTCCTTTTCCCTTTTCCATGATCTCTTTGGAATACAGACCTAGCAGTAATATTACTGGATCAAAGGGTATAAAAAGTCTCACAGCTGTTTGGGCATAGTTCCAAATGGCTCTCCAGAATGGTTAGATCAGTTCACAGCTCCACCAACAATGCATTAGCGTTCCAATTTTTCCACAACTTCTCCAACATTTATCATTTTCCTTTTTTGTCTTGTTAGCCAATATTATAGGTGTGAGGTGGTTCTCCATAGTTGTTTTAATTTGCATTTCTCTAATCAGCAGTGATTTAGAGCATTTTTTCATATGGTAATAGCTGTGATTTCTTCATATGAAAACTGCCTGTTCATATCATTTTACCATCTCCCAGTTGGGAAATGACTTGCATTCTTATAAATTTGATTTAGTTCCCTATAACTTTTAGAAATGAGGCCTTTATCAGAAACACTGGCTACAAAAATTGTTTCTGAGCTTTCTGATCTCTTAAATTTTATGTAATCAAAATGATCCATTTTGCATTTCATAATACTCTCTCTCTCTCTTATTTGGTCATAAATTCATCTCCTCTCCATAGATCTGAGAGGCAAACCATTCCTCTCCTAATTTCTTTATGGTATCTCCCTTTATGTCTAAATCATGTACCCATTTTGACCTTATTTTGGTATATGGTGTAATATGTTGGTCTATGTTATATGTTATATGTTGGTTTCTGCCATACTATCTACCAGATTTCCCAGCAGCTTTTTTGCCCCCAAATACTGATTTCTTATTCCAGAAGCTGGATTTTTTGGATTTATCAAACAGTAGAATACTATAGTCATTTGCTACTGTCTTCTGTGCCTAACCTATTCCATTGATCCACCACTCTATTTCTTATGCAGTACCAAATAGTTCTGATGACTGCTTTTGGGTCTTTTTCCCAAAGAAATCGGGGAAAGGGGAAAGGGAGCCACATGTACAAAAATATTTATAGCTGCTCTTTATGTGGTGACAAGGAATTGGAAGTTGAGGGGGTGCCCATCAATTGGGGAATGGCTGGACAAGTTGTGGTGTATGAATACAATGGAATACTATTGTGCTGTAAGAAACGATGAGCAGGAGGAGTTCAGAGAAACCTGGAGGGTCTTGTGTGAGCTGATGATGAGTGAGATGAGCAGAACCAGAAGAACATTGTACACAGTATCATCAACATTGAGTGTTGATCTACTGTGATGGACTATATTCTTCTCACCAATGCAATGGCACAAAAGTGTTCCAGGGAACTTGTGATGGAAGAGGATCTCCAAATACAAGAAAAAAAAAAAAGAACTGCGCAGTATAGATGCTGAATGAACCATACTATTTCTTTTGTTTTTGATGCTATTGTTTTTTCTATTTTGAAGTTTTTCATCATTGCTTTGATTTTTTCTCTTATAACATGACTAATGCAGAAATAGGTTTAATGTTATTATGTATATATAGAAATATATTATCATATATATTATTATATATTATTATGTGTATTATGTGTATATATATATATAACCTATATCAGATTACCTGCTGTCTAGGGGAGGGGGGAGGGAGGGGAGGGAGGGAGAAAAATCTGAAATTGTAAAGCTTGTATAAACAAAAGTTGAGAACTATCTTTATATGTAATGGAAAAAAAATACTTTATTAATTAAAAAAAATATATTGAAGCTGCCAAATCCTGTGCAATCCTGACTGTGGCTGCCCAATATTTAAATGATTTCTTTCTGACTGTTTGCAGTATTTTCTTCTTCACCTGATAATTCCAGAATTTGTATGCAATGCCTTGGAGTTTTCCTTTTGGGGTCTCTTTCAGTAGGTGATTGGTGGATTCTTTCAATAACTATTTTATCCTCTGATTCTACAATATCAGGGCAGTTATGCTTGATAATTTCCTGGAATATGGTGTCTAGACTCCTTTTTTGATCAGCACTTTCAAGTAACATAATTCTTAAGTTATCTCTCCTGGATCTATTTTTCCAGGTCAGTTGTCTTTCTGATGAGGTAATTCACATTTTCTTCTATTTTTTCCTTCTTTTGATTCTGCTTGACTGGTTCTTGTTGTCTCACTAAATCATAAGCTTCCATCTGCCCAATTCTAAATTTTAATCATTATTTTCTTCATTAAGCTTTTGTATCTCCTTTTTCATTTGGCCATTCCCCCCCCCCCCCAATTTGGCCAATTGTATTTTTAAGGACTTGTTTTCTTCAGTCTATGTTTTTGCTTCCTTTTCAAAGCTGTTGACTCTTTTTTCATAATTTTTTTTTTGCATAACTCTCATTTCTCTCATTTCTTTTCCCATTTTTTTCTACCTCTCTCATTTGATTTTTAAAATCCTTTTTGAGCTCTTCCAAGAAGGCTTTTTTGTCTTGAGACCAATTTATCTTCCCCTTTGGCTTCACATGTATGCATTTTGACAGCATTGTTCCCATCTGAGTTTCTGTTTTGGTCTTTCCTGTTAACATAGACACTCTCACTGGTAAGGGCCCTTTTCTGTTTCTTACTCATATTGTAGCCTTTTTTTTTTTTTTTTACTTTTTAAAGTTGAGGTCCCCTTCTGGGTTACAGGGACCACTGTTGCAAGCTTCTTGTGCTGTGAAACATGTACCTGGTTGTTGACTTTCTGCTCTGAGACCTCTGTGGCTTATGAATTCCTCACTGCCCTGGGCTTGTGCTAGGGTGGCTTGGCCTCTCCTGTGGGTGGTTCTCTAGCTGGCAGTTTGCCCTCTCAGCCAGGGCTGGCAGGTCTCAAAAGTAGACTGCTGAGCCAGGATCAAGGTTTCTCAGCTGCTGATCTTTACCGTGGCCAAGAGACTCCTGCTGACTTGCCCAGACCCCCTCCACGTAGTCCTGAGCTGTGCTGTGCTCCCTTTTTGCCCAAGTAAGAGTGACCTTTCCTGAAATCTTCTAAATTATCTCAAGTTGGAAGATTGTATCTGTCTTTTTGTAGGTTCTGTAGTTCCAGAATCCATTTAGAGGATTGATTTAATATTATTTTTGAGGGAAACTTGGGAGAGCTCAAGCAACTTCCTGGCTTCTCTCTGCAATCTTGCCTTGGCCTCCCACCTCCCCACTTTAGAGAATGCACAGACATCTTCTTACTGCTCTGGGTCAGTCATGATGACTCAGGTTTATATGGTAGAGCAACAACAAAATTTCTGAACTGGAATTTCCATGGATATGCTAATAGTTACTCTTCAAACCCTGAGATGAGAAGTAGTCAACTCTGTTCTAGGTTTACTCCTCCCAATTCATATTGAAATATTGAATTTGGTTACTAAAAGCATCTAAAGGTCCAGGTGTCAAGTAATGAACTCAAGTTCAAGCCCAGCCTCAAATATTTAGCAGCTATATGACCACGGAGAAGTCATTTAACCAGTGTCTGCCTTGTTGTGAGGTTCAAATGAGGTAATAATTATAAAGTGTTTAGCAAAGTGTCTGGCAGATATTAAATACTATATAAATGTTAGCTATTATTATTATTAAAGTTAAACCTGAGTCTTTGAGGTTTCTATTACTGCTGCTTAGTAGCCCTTGTCTATGTGCTACCCAATAATCAGCCAGTTGATATCAATTGGCTTTTCCAAAAGGGCATTAACTGACATAGTATTATAGCAAGAAGAGTATTTACAAAATAATACTCTCAAACAGGGGGAGCACACTCTCCCCTTAAATACAAACAATGAGCCTGGTAATACTGGATTCAAACTTCAAGTACAAACATAATAAGATAGATATTTAGAGAATACATGTGGCTAAAGTTTATATTATGATTCTGGCCCTGTGAGTCCTTTTCTCCCTTCATAAAGTGTCCAACAAGTTTGTTTGAAAATGGACCAATCCCCTCCTCTTTTAAACTAGGTTGGCTCCCAATGAAGCAAGTCATCTCATCTGAGTGGTGAATTCACTTCTGGAGCAGTTCAAGTAGTTCAATTAGCTGTAGAACAGCTTGGCTGTTTTTACTGCTGGTCCCAGTTTCTGGTTGGACATCCCTATTGGTTATACACAGGATAAATCAGAAATAACAGAGGGAAGACACTAGAATTAAGAGGAGTTAGGCAAGGCTTCCTGTAAAAGATGGGATTTTAATTGAAACTTAAAGAAAGTCAGACAAGTCAGTGGGCGTAGTTGAGAAGGGAGAGCATTCCAGGTATGAGGGACAGCTAGAGAAAAAGCCCCAGGAGGGGCAGCTAGGTGGCACAGTGGATAGAGCACCGTCCCTTGAGTCAGGAGTACCCGAGTTCAAATCCAGCCTCAGACACTTAACACTTACTAGCTGTGTGACCCTAGGCAAGTCACTTAACCCCAATTGCCTCACTAAAAAAAAAAAAAAAAGCCCCAAAGTCAAAAGACAGAACACAACCAGGAGGCCAGTAAGCAGAGTAGAGAAATAACTCAATGACAATGAAAACATAGGTTTTAGATTTGTGAGAGATCTTACTTATCATCTAGTCAAAATTCTTCATTTAACAAACCAGAAATCTGGGCCCAGAGAAATTTTGGGAATTATCAGAATTCAGAAAGGTAGCAAATATCAGTCAGGTTTCAAGTTCATATCTTCTAATTCTAGCCACTGTTCTTTCTACTAATCCAGTAGAGAGTACTATAAGAATGCAGAAACAGACAATCATCTCAAGCTGTCAGAATCAGGGAAAGCTTAATGGAAGAGTAAGGAGGTTTGCTCTGAAAGTAGAATTGAATTTTGAGCAGCTAGTATAGGTACAGTGGAGAATGGATACAGGAAAATGGGCTGATTGTTAAATTCTAATAGAACTTTATATGCAATCTCTCCAATATCTCCTTTTGATTCAGCCAACCCAAGACACCAGATGACATAGTCATAGTAGGAGATACTCTTGAGTGTTCTCATCAAAGGCAGAGGTGGATTTAATCAAGTATCTAATGAGGTCAAATAGATTGAGTTCAATTTAGAGACTTGTCAAGAATCACATCACACTCATCCTCCCTCACAGGGTTCCTCTGAAAACATTTAACTTTGGCTCATTTCTAACTTTCTTGTAGTTGGGTTAAATTCTCTTGTCAGCCGCAAGCTAACCAAGGATATGGAACATAGAAGATTCATTACATGAAATTTTAAAAATAGAGAAAAGGACTTGTGCCTGAAACAATAAACAAAGAAAATTTCCTTTTTGCCAGGGGCTAATAAAGTTATTTCAGGCTCCTAACTACTCACTGTGGTCGAGCACCCAACCCCCTCTTATAGAATGAGCCCATGTGAACTCAATAAGCAAGGCTTCTAACTAATCAATACATAGCCAGCTCAATTGCTAGTCACCCCTGAATATCTTCACAATGCTTTATAATAAGGGATATTTTTTTGGATCTCTAGACTAAAAGGTGCCTACCCTTTACCACTAGTAGAATTAGAATAAGTGAATTCCATTCACCTCTTCCTTGCTTCCAGATGTAAACAACGGGACTACTCTTCCTTCCCTTCCATTCCAATATGTACACAGAGTCAGTGCTCCCCACTAAATCTCTTTAGTCACAGGAACATTGGAAGTGGTAGAAACACTACAGGGAAAGGAACAAAACTACATTCTAGCTACAGTAATAATGACTCATGCCATTTTTACTTGACTAGCAATTACTTTTTAGTGAAATAGATTAGTAATGAAAGTAACAACAGAAGATTCCTCCAATAAACCTTGGGCTCTCTATACCACAAATAAAAAATAGCCTCAGTGGGAAGATTAGATATGTATGCAGACTTAATACAGGGTAGTTACATGTGGGGAATACATGACTAAAACACAAGTGTTGAATGACAATGGAAGTCTTCTGATTATATTATTATTCTAGGCCTGCTCCCTGCCTGACATTACTCTCACTTCTCTCTGCTTTGTATTACAGCTGATCTTCAACTATCCAGTTATACTTTGGGTCACCTGATACCTTATCTATCATCCACTGGCAATACTGTGATTAGTAACACTATAGAGTATGTATGCCATCAGCTCTGTTAGCTAACTCTGCCATCCACTGTGGGGACCTATGGTGAGGATGCCTTAAATCTTTAAGTAAAGACTGCAGATCTTGCAATTAGTGGTTATAAAGCTCTTTTGGTCTGCCACTATGCCCCAGCTATAGTTCTTAGCTAAGGAACTATCTTTTACAACCATATTTTCTTCTGTTCTCCCGCTACAGGTGGTTGTTAGTTAATCTATAGTCTCCAGAGCCAACTTCAGTTGTTCTCAATCAGCTCATTTAGCCAACACCTTTAAAACTTTCCCAGTCCTCTGTTTCAGTCAATGGCTAGCGAGCTTTTCTCTTCATCTAGGCTACTCAAAGAATATAACAGATGCCTACCATAAAAGTGCCTCTGCTTTTAAGACTGTTTTTAAAACTCTTCTCTTGCCTGCTATCTTACTGGAATTCCTCAGTTCAGCTCTCATCTGTCTTACGGTCAGAAATCTATTTTAATTCTTAGTTCTTATTATAACCCTCTGGCTGGGACAAATATCCCCAGGGCTCTTCTTCCTTAAAACAAAAAGAAATTGAGTGAAACTGTGGTGAGGAAAGAGCTTTTAATCTCCTCTGTCATGCTCAATTCTATGCAAACTGCAAAATTGGGCTTGTTAATGAAATTGAAAAATGTTGGAGGCCTTCATGCCACCCCATAGCAAATCACAACTTGATCTTTCTACATACTGAAATCAATCTCTGGTTGACTTAGTTCAGTAAATTATTGTTGCTTTCTTAATTGCAATTTTTTAATTTGAAAACCACGAAACATAGTTTCTTTCCCTCCTTTTCTGGGGGCCAGAGAGAAAGGAGCATCAGGGAAGATTAAGTAACTAAACAGCTGGGATTTTTAACTGAGCTTTGAGAAAAGCCACAAGAATCTATTATGAGTCATCTGATCTAATTAGTGGTGTTCAGAATTACTTATAGCACCTCAACCATCCACGTCAGAAGAAAGTTTGCGACTTCTTCCAGCTACAGGTAAGAATTGGTTCTCCTCTCCCCTACAGAGATACATGTGTGTCTTTCATTATGCCATTATGTTGTAACCACCATCATTATCTGTAGCAGCAGCATTATTAAACCAACTTTTTTTCCTACTGAAAACACATTTCAAGGTTTATGAGTATGGTTTGGATGTTAAACTTTAGTTTGCAAATTAATTAACGATACTAATTATTTTGTTTGTATATAATTATAAATTGATACATACATATTTCTTAAATCTGCAACCATTTTGAGTTTGGGTATAGGCCGGGTTTAGTGGGGATCATGATGAAAAGATGAATGACTCCAGAATTGTATAGATAAAATCTAAGATTAGAGAAATCAGAAGGACTAAACTATTTAAAATAATAAATAGGGGGCAGCTAGTTGGTGCAGTGGATAAAGCACTGGCCCTGGATTCAGGAAGACATGACTTCAAATCTGAACTCAAAAACCTGACACTTACTAGCTGTGTGACCCTGGGCAAGTCACTTAACCCTCATTGCCCTGTCAAAAAAAAAGATTTAAAAAAATAAAATAATTAGGTCAATGTTTAAAATGCAAATTTAAATTTTGGAATCAAACCAGTTTACATAATAAGCCATATTTTCAGTGGGATTAGAGCTATAAACAACATGAACCTCCAAGCAATCAATGGCTCCTTTGTTCATTTTTTTAAAGGAGTTGGTTTAATAGTAAGAATTCATCTTCCTATTCTATAAGCCAAATACCTCCTACAGCTGCCATCCCACCATGACTGTTTTCTTCACTGCAATTTCTGAAAAATAACCTGATTATATCAAAGAAAGGAATATGTTGCAAAAAGACTAATTCAGAGTTATAAAAAACATTAACTTTAGACTAAAGTCTTGTTTCATCCCAGATCAAATGAATATTGTTCTTTTTAATTAAGAAACATCATGAAAATCCTTCCATATTTTCCACCTTGATGGTGAAAGAGAGAGAAAGACAAGGGGCAAGAGGTATCCATGGGGGTAGAACATTGCATGTAATGGTAGATTGTGTTTGAATGGGTTGACTAGTTATCTTGAATTTCTTCTTTGTTCTTTTTAAATACTTCACTATTGTTTCTCTGGAAGGGAAGAGAAAGACTGAGAGAGAGGAAAATTTAGGTCTTACAAAAATGGATGATCAATAAAATATTTTTAAAAGAATGTAAGTTCCTTGAGGGAAGGGCCTATCTTGCTTGCTCAGGTTTCTGTGCCTAGCACTTAACAAGGGGTCTAACACCTAAAAAACCCTTCATAAATGCTTTTTAATTCATCCTTCAAACTGATATTTAATAGGAATGAATGTGTGGTTAGCTTGAAAAAAAAAACTAGGTTGTGAGCCATATTATATCCAAAATAATTACCAAATTGATAAGTCTTGAAATTATACATAAAAAGATCTGTTGAAGAAATTATTTCAACCTGAAGAAGACAACATTCTGGGTTCATCACAGTAGTTCTCAAACAGTTGAAGAACTGTCCCACAGAAGTGGGAATAAACTTATTTTAATTGATCCCAAAGAGCAAAACAAGGATCAATGGGCCATTGTTATAAGGAAACAGATTCTGGATAAATATAGGGAAACAACTTCCTAATATCTTGAGCTATGGAAAATGTAAAGTGTTGCCTCAGGAGGTGGTGAGTTTTCTGGTACTAAATGTCTTCTAACAACAATGATTACCTCATTAGTATGGTAGAGATAGGGGTCATGCATTGATCATAAGCCTATAATTTGGAAATGTATGTCAGAAAGTAGATTCAGAAAATTTGCTGGTCAAAACCCATTTGCTAAGACATAATTTTCACTACAGTCAAAGCCTACTACAATATAGTTATTCTGTTAAATTATAGATTGACACAGTCCCTCAAAGCTATTCTTCTAAAGAAGATTGATGATTATCTTAATAACTCAGACCAAGTTTTGAATCATGGAGGCTAAAAAAGTATCAGGTTTTTTTGCTAATTTTTCCCCTTTTTTATGGATTAAAGAAAGAGGCCTGGGAAATATCCCCAAATTCCTACAGGATTCATGACTATGGGCAACCCAAGTAGTGTGACTCGAATTCCATCACCTTAGGACAAAGAAAATGTGAGAAAGATGGTGCCATTTTATAGTGTTTTCCCTCTTTGTTCCTCCTGACTCCATGAGTTCTAGATCACTTCTCCAAATTCTGTTTCTTTGTTTTTCCCTTCTTTCCTTTTTAAAAAAATCTCAGATCAAGGAAAATTAAACAAATCACATATATCTATCTACCTTTCAGAATTGGAAAGGATTATATGTGGAAAAAAAATGAATCTCCTCTATGTAAAGCCCTTTCCTAAAATCTCCTTTCCAGCAACTTCTTTTCTTGCTTGCCTTGACCCTTGCATTTTGATATGTCATGAATTCTGAGTTAGCCTGGCATATTACCTGCTTTACACCTTTGGATCATGATATGGACTATATCCTATTTAACCAGAAGGGTTCTTTCCCTTGGGCCTATTAATTGTGCCTAATCACTGGCTAGAATTAGCCTTATATCTCCCCACCCCCTTCCCTCAGGAGAGACATAGATACAACACATAGTTCCATGAAATCTGGGGATGTGATTTCCTCATTATTAAAATATGGCACAAAAATTCAAAGGTTGGTATTTTTAGTCCCACCACCATTCTTGCTTTGAAGATTGTGGCTGGACTTCTTTTATTTCTTTGCTATCATCTATTCCTTTGATTTTCCTAGTGTCTTACATAGTACCCTTGAAGCTGAACCATTGGAGAATGGCAGGACTTCTTTGGTATGACACAGACTCTTTCACAATGGCAGTTATGCACAAAAGTGAAAAGTGGTAGACAGAAGCCTAGACTTGAAGTAAGGAGACAATGACCTTTAATAGCTGTGTGATTCTGGGCATGATCACTGAATCTCTCATCAGTAAAATGGGTATAACACATATAATAATCCTTGAAGGTAATACTTCATGGTGTAGTTGTAAGGAAAGCACTTCTTGAAACATATATAAATGTGTTATCACTTTTTTTGTTGTTTTTTTGTTTGGTTTTTTGCAGGGCAATGGGGGTTAAATGACTCGCCCAGGGTCACACAGCTAGTAAGTGTCAAGTGTATGAGACCGGATTTGAACTCGGGTACTCCTGAATCCAAGGCCTATGCTTTATCCACTGTGCTACCTAGCTGCCCCTGTAATCACTACTATCGTAAGCACTCAGTTAAAGCAAACCTTCTGGACCATTTTTAAAAAATACATTATTGTTTGTATTTGAAGAAGAACTCTTCATCCATGTATTAGTACATAGAAAAAGCCATATAAGAACCATATTAGTTTTATTCATCTTCCAGCCTCTAGGAATATCTGATACCTTTGGAATCCATAATTAATTCTCAATAAAATTCTCCATATCTGTAAAAAAAAAATAGGATAAGCAGCATAGAGACTAGACCCTCTGATTTTACTGGTATAAAGACCCTTCCTCTACCACTTCAGGTTAACATCTCCATAGCCATAACTCTTACAGAATTGCTTGGATGCATCGAGAACTTACATGATTTGCCTAGTGTCAGATAAATATGTCAAGAATGACTTGAAACCACGACTTCCTTGATGGATTTCTATATGGTACATCACATTACATCCATCTTAAAAGCAATATTCCTTATTAAATAATAGACTCATAGATCTATACTTAGCAGGCTCTCTATTTTAAACCCCTCTCATTTGCCATATGAGGAAGCTCATATGAGACTAGGGAGGTTATATGACTTTTACCGAAGTTAATAGAGTATGGTTGTAAAGAAAGCACTTATGAAACTTGAGAGGTAGAGTTTGAACTATAGAACTGTGGACAGAAAGTGCCAGGTATGTCTATGCAACCCCTAACATCTCAAAAAAAAATGTCTTATTTTTATGATGGTGTTTTAAATAAAATCTAGTCAATAAAAAAATAAATTTAGTTAAGTTTTTGTTTCTTCAATCTGATGAATAAACTCTAATTTATGATTAAGTATTAAACTTTTGACTTAAATAAATAATATTCCTTGAGTGCACAGCCTAATTAAACATGTTGTGCATGCCTAGGCTTATTTTATCTTTATATAATTTTCATTCTAGAGAAATTGGACTATTCCTGGCCCCTTATACATTTTCTGTGTTCTCATGATGATTGCTGGAATGTCTTCCTTTCCTCTTGTCAGTTGTTAAATGTCTTCCCAGAATTGAGAAAACAGATCAAATACTTCTTCCCTATTGTCTTTACTAATCCTGGCTCTTGGTAGTGCCCTTCCTACATAGGCCTTACATGGAGGTTTTTCTTTTTTTTTTTTCTTTTTCTAGATCCTTACTTTGCTGGATTGTTGGTCTCATACCTTGAGTACATCATCAAGTGATACAGAACAGAACACCATCAACCAGAACAACATCATCAGGTGATACAGAACAGCTCACTGATGCTTTCTCATCCTATTTTGCTTCTATCCACATCATTCTCTCAATGTCCCATAGAAGATATATTCTTTGCACTAATGACTTTGCTTTGCATCTTTTAATATTCCATGGATAGCCATACCATACTTCAGTAGTTGGGCTATCTAGCTCTGCTCTATGGCTCTTATGACAAGGACACCCCACCTCCCTTTCTAGTCATGTCCTTGATGATGATATATTTTATGCTACCTTTGATACAAGTCATCACTAGTAACATACTCGGTAACAGTTAACACTTGGGTCCATTGCTTTTTGGATCACCTGCAATTGTGATTTAAACTGATAACATATTCTTCAGTGATTTGTAGCCATATAGCATAGATCAGAAAATATTGGTACTAAAAGAAAGGTCTTGAGGGTAGGAAGTGGCTAGGGTGCCACCTAAAAGTACTGTATAATTTCTGAAAAGGTTCAACATGCTCATTTCTTCCTAGTCCACACTGAGTACAGTTAATTCTGGAGGACCATTTCAATGAAAAAAAAATTGACTAAGGCAATGGACAATTTATATTGTAACTTAGGCCAGTGGTATCCAAACTTTTTAATCATATAATCCCTTTCAGTTAAATAAAATTACCTTGAATCTATAAAATGTTTTAAAATAAATTATACATGTGCAATTATGTTATGTGCATTATAAAATACATAGAAAAAAGAAATTTAAAAGGATAAAATGATAAAATCAATATTTTTAATGTTCTATTTACTGATTTTTTGTAAGAGAAAGGTGATTAAATATACTTAATTATTTTTTTAAAAAACTTCAAAATTTTTGTGGCGCAGAAATACAAAGGTAACGTTCTAAGAAAAATATCTTTGATACTTAATCTTAATGAATGTCTTAGCTAAAAAAGCTGTTTCACAAAGATGTGTAGACCCAAATGGAATAGTCTATCATAAGCTATACTTAATCACAATACTCATTTTTTAGCTCTAAGTGGGCCACTCAGTTTGGCAGGGTCTGGGGAGAAGGATTGCAAATCTAGAGAGTTTTGTCCTTGGCATTTGATCCTCAGAATCACTGAGGCCAGAGATTACTATCACTGCTCACCTCTTACTACCATGCCTAGTAATCTTAAGGCTTTACATGCTGCAATTCCTTCAGGAGCTTGTACAACATCCCTTCTCTTTTTAGGTTTTGGGATAGAGACTAGACAGGACAGGCATCAAGGAGTTCAAGCACCATTTGTATGGGCACTGGAGTCCAGTAAGGAGTTGTAGTAGGAGTAGAGCAGGAAAGACAGTCCCATATTGGAGCCAGATAGGAAATGACTGCCTTGCTGCTGGCACACCCAAGGAGAAGCTGGAGTGCTTACCCTGCTGCCTGCAGTATAGTCCACATTGGGTGCATACAGGAGAAAGGAGAGCAGTAGAAGCAAGTGTTGGATGAAAATACACTGAATATCTGTGCTACTGCTCTAACTTCTATTATTTTTTCAATCGCTTCAGAGGATCATTTTTCTCACTTCTGAAGTTCAAAAAACCACAGTTTAGAGTCCATTGATCTAGGCAGCATCCATTCTTCATTCATATCTCTACCCCAGTCCTGCTACTGTGAATCACTGAGCCAATCTCATTTATGATCTCATTGAGAAGTCCCTGCTGGATTGGCACTACCAACAAAATGTCATCATCAAACAAACTTTTGGAACATAGGTCATTAACAATAGTAATTCCACTACTATTTTGTTTTAGGTTTCACTTGAGAATAATAATCTGATCATTGAACAAAGATGACTCTGTTCTTGCAGCTATGAAGCAATATTGTATGATCTTAACATAATCTTGGGAGACACATTTAAGGTTATGTCATGTTCTGATGAATCAAACAGTAAATCTGTGGGATACTAGATTTAGAGTTAAAAGGGACCTTAGAGAATTTCTAATTTATTCCATGCATTTTAGAGAAAAGGAAACTGAGGCCAGTGAGGATAACTGATTTATTTAGTTACACAATTATCAAGAAATAAAAGCTGGGATCCAAATCTGTCTTAAATTTCTGCATCTGGAACATCTATATCACATTGGTTCTACAAAGTGGTTGATTTGTTTTTAATCAACAACCAATTAGTAAAGCAGCATCTTGTACTTTCTACCCATCTATGTCATTTGTGTGACTGAAGATGTAGCTATCGATGGAGAATCATCAGTAAAGCTTGCCTGTTCCTTTATAGTTTTATAACAGACACCCTTGAGGTATGTGCAGACCATTTTAACAAAGAAATAAGAGATGATGAAGTGGATATATATTTGGTGATAATTCTCATCCTCTCAATTGTTTTTGGTAGCAATGTGATTTATAATCTTTTGGCATTTTCCTCTCTTTGAGATATGTTGAAAATGAATAAACAATTGATATTAAAATTGTGACACCCCCAGCATGAATTTCCTTAGTGTCTATTTATTCAGGTGCATCTGTTCTTCCTGACTTCATTTCCTTGAGTGTCATTTTCATTAAGCCAGATGGCAAGATCAGTACTTCAATTCTAAATGTGGTTTCTCCACTGTCATTGACAATGAATAAAATGCATTATATAAATGCTGAATATATTTATCCCATTTTACATATACATATTTCTGTATATATGTATGTGTAGTTGCATATATACATCCTTTAAGGGTCTAGTTGCATCTATAGATTCTTGAAGATTGAGAAGGTTTAGGTAGGTTTTTCTCATGCCAAACTATTCACAATTGTCTCTACCACTGTTTTTCATTTTCTTAGCTTATGTTGTTCCTCTATCATCCTCCTCTATATTATTCCCAGTAAGCTTTTCTTCTAAATTATATATTCTGTGGTTATGATTCTGTTACTAGGTTCTAAACTGTGTTGCTTTTAGCTCTCATGTTTTCTACTTGACAGAACTGACTTCGTTGGCTCAGGTAGTTTTTAGGGTCTTTTGGGCTCCTTCTTATGATAATAGTTTTACTTGAATTAAACTGCTTATGAAATGGAGATATTTGGCAAAGAGACAAAAAACAGAGAGAGTCACTACTGGAGGGGCATCTTGAAGATTCCAGCAAAACGACTCTAAGGAGCTGTGTCTCCTGCTTCGTCAGATGTGCTCCAGGATTTAACCCACTCTCCCCTGAAGTATTTGCAGGAAAATGTATCATAGACTTTGGAGGGGATGGTATTCTGTACCAACTAAACTGTTCTTATGATATTAATCCATTAAATATCCTTAACTAAGAGTTAAGTTTGACCATCTAATTGATATCCATTGATAATTATTAGAATGGCATACTGGTGCAGGTTAGTGGGCTTTACAACATTAGAATGTAGCACTTAACCTTTCTAGGGTAGCCCTCAGCAGCAGTAGCAGTTATCCTCTGGCCCTTTAGCTTGGCATCGCCAATGCAGTTTAGGGGAGTAATGCCAGAACATGTGCTATGTAAGAAAAATAATGGTCTTGGAGAACAAAAAAGAAAAACAAACATAATTACTTCTTCCAGACACTGAGGTAAACTACTAAAGCAAAATACTTTGTACATTATTACATATTATCAATATATTTGGGGGTTTTTTGCTCAATTTTCTTTGTTACAGGAGAGAGTTCAAAAAGTTTTTTTGCAAAAACAAAACAAATGTAACCAAGATTACAAGGGAAGCAGAAAACTGGGAAAGAATTTTTGCAACTAGTATCTCTGATGAAGGTCTCCTTTCTCAATTATAAATAGAACTGAGTCAAACTTATAAAATACAAATCATTCCCCAATTGATAAATGGTCAAAGATATGAAGAGGTAGTTTTCAGACAAAGAAATCCAAACTATCTATAATCACATGAAAAAATGCTCTAGATCACTATTGATCAGAGAAATGCAAATTAAAACAAGTCTGAGGCATCACCTCACATCTATCAGAGTGGCATATATATCAAAAAGGGAAAATATTGTATGTTGGAGGGGATGTGGGAAAACTGGGATGCTAATCTAACGTTGGTAGAGTTGTGAAAAGATCCAACCATTCAGGAGAGCAATTTGGAACTATGCCCAAAGGGCTATCATCAAACTGTGCATACCCTTTGATCCAGCAATACCATTACTAGGTTTATATCCCAAAGACATCCCCCAGAAGAGAAAAAGACCTATTTGTACAAAAAGGTTTACAGCAGCTCTCTGTGGTGGCTAAGAATTAGAAATCAAAGGAAGGTCCATCAACTAGGGAATGATTAAACAACTTGTTGTATATGATGGTTATGGAATATTATTTTGCCTGTAAAGACTTTTATGAACTTATGTACAGTGAAGTGAGAAGAACCAAGAGAACGCTGTGCACAGAGACAGAAATATTCTTTGATGAAGAGCTGTAAATGGTTTAAGTAGTCTTATCAATACAATGACCCAAGACAATCCCAAAGGACTAATAATGAAACATATTATCCACCTTCAAAGAAAGAACTGATATTGATTGAACACAGACTGAAGCATGCTATTCTTCACTTTCTTTCATTTTTTCCCTTTTATTCAAGTTTTCTTCTACAAAATGACTAATATGGTAATGATTTACATAATTGCACATCTATAACCTATATCTGATTGCTTACTGCCTGGGGGGAGGGAGGGGAGAGAGGAAAGGAATGGTAAAATTTGGAACTCAAAACTATAAATACAAATGTTTATTACTGTGGAAATTTATTTTGATTTGGGGACCCTACCTTTAGGCTGAGATTAGAAAGCCTTAGGCCCTCAGGGTCTCTCCCCCTCCTCCTCAGCTTCAGCTGAGCAGAAAAAGCCCCGTGGGCTATACAAGACGCCAGGTCAGACAGCTGGGGGGAAAAAAAGCCCCCAGCTCCCTCCGACCTGAGCGGAGCTATCTGAAAGATCCCCGATAGCCTTTGCTGAGGCATGAGGCTCGAGAGCACACCCCCCCCCCCACCAGCTGCAGCTCTGGCTGGCGGATTAGCTTGGCCTGTGGGGGCGAAGGAAGCCCCGAGATTTGAGTGGAGAGAAGAAAAGGTATATATAGACCTGGGAGTTAGGAGAAAAAAGAAGGAGCGAGGACAGACTAGATAGAGAGACAAGATTAAGGAGGGGGGGCTGACTAGAGGAGGATTGACAGACTAGATAGACAAGATTAGGAGGGGCTGACTAGAGGGGAGCGCGGACAAGGATGGAGGAGAGTTCAGTTCCGAAAAGGAGAGACGGGTTGACAAGGTTACAGGCCTTATTACAAACCAGGGAAAGTGTAACGTGCCCTGAGGCCAGAGGCGGCTAAGGCCCTTATTGTATTTAAGAAGTTCGAAGCACAGCAGGTGGGAAAGAGACAGGTTGCACTTTATTTCCCTGTATTCTTAATTTTCAACAGTATCTCATAAATAAACTCTGCTTTGATTATTTAGATAAGAGGCTTCTTAATATTTTGCTTATCAATTTGGGAGTGGAACAGTGTGGTGGAACTTTATAAACGGCCCATATTAAATTAAACGCAGTCAGATAGCCAGCAAGTCAAAAGTCCCCAGATTAGTCATCCATAGATCAGTCCCCCCAAATTAGGCCCAGTCAATTCAAAAATATTCTAGCATTTGAATGGCGACTGTGGCAGGACCTACAGCCCAATTATAATTTTTCTAAATTTATCATTTTTCATTTTTTTCCTATAAATCCAATTATATATAATTTTCCCAGGTTAGTTATAGTTATGAATAATTGATCTTTTTTACATTACTTTAAAAGAAGAAAGAAAGAAAAAGAAAAAAAATTGAGAGTTCAGTCTGGGAAAGGGAGAGATTCCCCCAACCTGCAGAAGTTATAGTTAAAAGAAAGGTATTAATGAAATATATTTTAAATGTAGTTTTATATATATATGTGTGTGTGTGTGTGTGTGTGTACATAAACACACATAAGTATGTATGCATATATGCATATTATTATTCTTTTCAAATAACAAGATCTTTTATTATTCTGTCTTTCCTATAATCTTGTCATTAACTAAAAATTTTTTAACAGTCCCCAAAACATAGTGGCATGCGTCATTTAGCAAAACAAGTTTACACATTAGCCAAATCCAAAAAAGTATCTCTAAGGCACAACAATATTCTGTTACATTCCTATTATCACCACATGTTTAGCCATTCTAAATAGGATATTCTCTTAGTTTCAATTTACCTAAAAAAAGAGCTGCCATAAATATATTTTATATATAGATATTTTTCCTTTCTTTTTTAATTTGCAACAAGTTTCTGTTATAAAGGTCTCATCAAAAATATATTAGAAGCATATTTAAATTTATAAAAAACAAGAGACTTTAAAAGAGTAGTCCCCTAAAGATTTATGGTTAAACAATATAAACAGTATAAAAAAAATTCAAGCTAACAATAATCACATAATAAATCACCAAATAACTAGGGAAATCCAAATTAATAAAACTTTGAAGTTCGATTTCGTAACTAATGAACTGGCAAAGAAGACAAAAGAAGAAATAATACATTTTGGGTTACTATGAGAAGGCAAGAAGACTAGTGCTCTGTTAACAGAGCTATGAATTAATCCAGCCATTCCACAAAGCAATTTAGATCTATGCCCAGAAAGCTACCAAACTGCCTAACTTTTCACCCAGCTGTTCTAGACTTATACCCCCAAAGAAATCTAACCTTTATCAGAGAAACCTGCTGCAAAATTTTTCTCCAGTTAACTGTTTCCTTCCTAATTTTAACCATTTAAGTTTTAACAGTATATACTTAAAGTATTTCCTTCCTTGTGCTTCTAATTTTTGATTGCAACTTTTTTATACATCTTATATCCATTTAGAGATAATCTTAGCATATAGCGTAAGACATTAGTCTAAACCCAATTTTTGCCAGATGCTGGGTTTGTCCAGCATTTTATGTCAAATCATGTCTTTTTAACTCCAGTATTTGTTATAGTTTGTTTTATCAGCAATATACTACCATGTCCCTAGAAGATATCTCTAAATTGACATGGCTATGGTTTTATATTCATTTTCTTGTATATACCATGCACCTAATCTGTTCCACTGATCATCCAACCGATTTTCTAACTAATACCAAATAATTTCAATGACTACTTTTTCATAGTATAGTTTGAGATTTGGAACTGCTAGCCTCTTTTCCTTCCCATCTTTTTATTTTTCATTATTTACCTAGAGATTCTAGATCTTTCATTCCTCTTCATGGATTCTCTCCCTTTTTCTAGCTAACTAAAATAATTTTTCTATAGTTTGATTAATATGGAACTGATTAGGTAAATTAGAGCAGGTGGGTAGCAGAGTGGATAGAGTGCTAGGCATACAGTTGAAAGACAAATCCAGCTTCAGACACTAATTGTGTGACCCTGGGCAAGTCACTTAACCTTCTTTACCTCAGTTTCCTCATCTGCAAAATGTGCATGAGAAGGAAATGACAAAACCAGTATATTTGATAAGAAAACCCCAAATGGGGTCACAGAATCAGACATGACTGAAAAAATGACTGAACAACAAAGAGTAGTTAAGTTCACTTAGATAGTGTTGTTATTTTCAACCATGAGCAATTTCTATTTCTCCAGTTAGTTCTATCTTTATTTCCGTGAATTGTTTTTATCAGTTTATTCATATAGGTCCTTCCTGTGTCTTAGTCAGTAGAGTTCCAAATATTCTATATATTCTACAGTTATTTTTTTAAATTTCTTTTTCTATTACTTTCTGCTAGGTTTTGTTGGTGTTCTGCATCAATGTTGATGATTTATGCACCTTCATTTTTTGTCTTGAAACTTTTCTGAAGTTATTAATTGTTTCAATTAATGAACAAAATATTCGGTTGATGGCTACAAGACCAAGAATATAAAGCTATTCACCTCTCAATTAATTATCCATGCAAATTAAAAGAAGCAATGGCGTGAAGTGCTATGGACATTTAGGTATGGATAATCAAGGGTCCAATGTATGCTCAAGGGCATGTCATTTCTCCACCATGCAGCAAAGGGCCTCCTTGCACATAGTAGGTATTTAATGAGTGCTTTTTAAATTGAATTGAATTAATTATCTAAATCTTTCTTATTTTTACAATTTATTTTAGGAGAGCCCTGTATTAAGCACAGATGAGTATAATTTTCAAAATGGACTCTCTAATGTCTATGTGACATTGGACATGTCTCTGAACCTCATTCTTATCTATAAAGTGAAGAGGTTGGATTACATGGTTTCTGAGGACTTTTCCAGCTCTATAGATAATGAAATTTAAACATAGTTATAATCCCATGATTAGAATCATAGTTTTTGTCTCCAGTTTGTCAAACAAAAAAGACACTTCCCTTGATTGTCTGGGAAAAGTCAGGAAGCCTCCTTATAGTTTAAAGGTAAATTAAAGTCATTTGCTCACCTTTATCTGTTCTCTATTCTATCTAGATGATGAGCAAAGGGCATGGGAGAATCCTGCTGGTCTTATCCAGCTTGCAGTGTATGCATTGCCTTTTCCCACCCTTTTCAGAGAGGATATCCTTCATATCCTTTTCCTTCAAGTAATAATGAGGACATGCTGTCTCAGGAAATGAGACTCCTCCTTAACAGTGCTCGGGAATACCATTCCACAGTAATTCATACTACTTCCCGTTCTCCTTCCTGCTCTTTGCCACAGCTGCCCTTTTGCTTGGGAGAGGCTCATGAGGTTATCAGCTGAATCTTGCCACAAGTCACTCAGATCTCTGGGCAAAGTCAAATCTGCCTAGGATTTTTTGCTTATTATCAGGTTAACTTCTCGTCTTTGTGGAAGGCTTCTCTCCTACCCACAAAAGTCTATTTTGTAAATTTCCCAGAACAGCATTACATTCAGGTTGCCTTTTCCCCCTCCTTCCTAATCCTTATTTGAATCTGTAGTGCAACTAGGCTATGGTCCCAAGGCTCACTCACAAAACTATTGACTGTGTGTTCTTATCAGACTCCAACAGTGTGCTCCTGGGCAGGTCAATTAATTCTCTTGGGGCTGGGTTTGTGTATTTGTTAAAAGGGGGTGGCAGAATGGTCTGCTTACTAAAAACAAAGAGAGATTATGCTTGTACTGCTTAGTCCCAGAATGTAGAACTGAGGTCAATGGGTAGAAGCTGCAATTTTATTTAGTTTTGAGTTCCAAATTTAATCCCTCCCCATTACCCTCCCTAAAATTGTAAGCAATCAGATAAAGATTATACATATGCAATTATGTAAAGCATTTCCATATTAGTCATTTTGTATAAAAAAATCAAATAAAAGAAAGAAAATGAAGAATATCATGCTTCAATCTGTGTTCAATCAACATCAGTTCTTTCTCTGGAAGTATGTTTCATCATAGTCCCTTGGGAATGTCTTGGATCATTGTATTGCTGAGAACAGCTAAATCATTCATAGTTCTCTATCAAACTATATTGCTGTTACTGTGTACAGGATTCTTCTGGTGCTGTTCATTTCACTATATGTCAGTTCATGTAAGTCTCTTCAGGTTTTTCTGAAATCATCCTGCTTGTCATTTCTTATGGCTCAATAATATTCCATTGCAATAATATACCACAGCTTGTTTACCCATTCCCTAATTTAATTGATGGGCATTCCTTTGATTTCCAATTCTTGTTTTTTGGGTTTTTTTGCAGGGCAATTGGGGTTAAGTGACTTGCCCAGGGTCACACAGCTAGTAAGTGTTAAGTGTCTAAGGCTGGATTTGAACTCAGGTCCTCCTGAATCCAGGGCTGGTACTCCATCCACTGCGCCACCTAGCTGCCCCCTGATTTCCGATTCTTAACCACCACAAAAAGAGCTACTATAAATATTTTCATACAAATATGTACTGGAACAAACAACAAGAATTTTTCAGAAGTAGAATGAGCTACCTAAAGGAGGGAGTAGATTTCCCCTCATTGGAGGTCTTCAAGAAAAAGGCTGGGGGTGGGGCAACCTTTGTCAGGAATGTTGTATGGGAATTTTTGTTCAGGTATAGTTTGAACCAGATGATCATTGAGGTCCCTTCTAAGTGATAGTCCCTGAGTCTGCTTTAGAAGGTTGTAACAATAGAAATAAGGAACTATTGTAAGGGAGGTGTTTGTTTTTCCAGCAAGGTCCATCCCATTCTCCCAGTGACCCCTTCTACACCCCAAGTCTAAGTCTCTGGGAGCTTGCCTGCTGACTTTCATTATAGTCTCCCACAAAGAAAAACATCCCTATATTATAGACCTCCCCAGCCCTTTCTGTCCTGAGCATTTTTTTCATTGATTCAATGATAATTGTATTTAACCAGTGGGTTAAAGAAGATAAATTGATCAATTAGACTATTGTAAGATGCCTGATCAAAAGAATATTTAGTGCTTCCCTCAGGGTCCTACTGTATACTGTCTAACCTGATAAACTAATCCAATCTAATACATTAATAAGCACTAATATGCTCTTCATGCCTCCTACCTCACAAAGTTTATACACACTAACTGTGATGGTTAAAAATATGAGAGACAGTTTCTGGGTTATTTAATCATTTTATCAATAAGTCAACAAGTTATTAATAAGAGGAGGTCTGTGGCCATATTTCTCAGACCAAAGACCCCTCTGCGAAGTCAGTTCTAAGTTCATATGCCCTTCCCACCATAGGAGTTCCATAACAGAGCAATTTAATTGGTTAACATCATTCAAATCTAATTGGCTGACATGATCAGAGGTGGGTTATATTAAAATTAAATCCAGGGATGACATCAGAGAAAGAATATAAAACCCCCAACTCGAGCTGATCTGGGAAAAATAATTTCCTTCTATGTGTGGTTTAATCTCATCACTAATATCCTTTGGATACCTAGACAAAAGGATCTGTCTTCCCCAAGACTCCTTTTGTGAGCTTGGGCCTGGTTTAACCCGGATGAATCGTATTTTCAAGGAGAATTTAGACCTTGAGTGGAAGAAGAAGGGGCAAGAAAGAAAGGGAGATCTCTGGATCCCCCAGGATACTGATTATTAATAATTATTTCTCATATCATATAGTACTTTAAAGAATGGCTTTCTGCAGAGATATTCTAATGTAGAAAAGTAATACTTAAACTAGAATGTCAGGCAAAGTGATAGCAATATCATTTAATATTTATATAACTCTTTAAATTTTCCAAAACCCTTTATATATGAAAGAAAGGCTAATAAGGGCCCAGCTAGTTCTGGGAGAATGTACAGGAATTCCACATACATGTATGGAAGTTCATGATGAAATGGAAAGCTGGGCCTCTCCAACACAAACTTCTAGATGCTGGCTCACCAAGATGTTGATTTGTATCCCTTGCTTGTGTTCCCAGCACTGGGCTATTATATCATAACATTTTATCTTTCCAACAACCGAATGAGGTAAGCACTCTTATTATCCCCATTTTACAGATGAGATAACTGATGCTGATTGACTTTCCCAGAATCACAGCTATGTTGTATTTAAGACAGAATTTAAAATACAGTTTTCCTGACTCCATGTCCAGTACGCTATAAACTATGCCACTTAGCTGCCTTGATTAATGAGGGATACTTTTAAAAGGGTGGTTTTTACATCATTAGTCAAATCATATGACCTTCTTTGTCTTTGGGTCTTCTGTGTAGATAGCTGGGCAGCTCAGTGGATAGAGTGCCGGATGTGGAATCAAGTGGACCAGAGTTTAAATCCATCCTCAGACTTTTAGTAGTTATGTGAGCCTGAGCAAGTGACATAATGTCAGTCTGTCTCAGTTTCCTCAACTATTAAATGGTGCTAATAATAGCACCTACCTCTCAGGGTCATATGCGATAATATTTGTAAAACACTTAGAACAGTGCCTGGTACATAGTAGGTGCTTTCATACTTATTCCCTTCCCATTACTTACAAGGTAGCCAAATATAGTGTTGAGTTTTATTTCCTCTTCAGTGGAAGAGAATTGTCCTTTCATTGCCTCTTTGGATGAACTAGCTGAGGTGTATATTATATGACTTTCAGATTCCACATAAATCGACCGGATGTGGGGGCCATTTCCAGATATTAGAGAATCATAAAGCAATTTCCACTTTGATAATCTGAAGACAGATTTGATACAATGAACAATTATCAAGTACCTTCTATGTGTTAGGCACTGTGCTAAGTGCTGAGGGGTATGGGAACACAAATAAGAAAATGACAGTCCTTGCTCCCAAGGAGCTTACAATCTACTGGGGAAGAGATTACACAAAGGAAACTGAAAAGAAGGGGTGCACTATGGCGTACCTGGTACTCAGTGTTTGGCTGTGGAGTAAAAACCAAACAAAGCCATTGATGGAAAATGGAGATGTACCTGGAAAGATCTTTGTGCAGCATATTGCTCCTCCCTGTGGTCCTTAAAGCAGAGGGGAGGGAGACAACTGAGGAGCTGAGAAGGTATTGAGTATCAAAAGTTGAATCAATCTGCATGGTGATGAGATTTCAGATGAGATATGGGTACTGACATGGGCAAACAGTGTCACTTAGGAGCACCTGAGGAAGGTTCCTGGCAAAGAGGAGGAGGTATTAAAGAAGATGGGGTCAAGATTAGGGTGGAAGGGAAGAGGGAAGTTAGAGGTGCTGTATTTTAGCCAAACTGACCCAAGCTATGGTATCATGTCAGTGAGACTAACTTGACTCATAGTATATGGAAACCCTGGCAATTTGCTGATGAAGTCAGGAACAAAAGGTGCTAGCCAATCTCACTAGAAAGTATATGCATAACTTGAATCATTAACTACCATGCAAAGAATTTTTTTTTTCTCTCCTAAAAGAACTTTGAAATTGTTTAAGCCTTGGCTCCCTTGCTTAATAATTGTATGACCCTATCTGAGGTACATCATCTCTCTGGTCCTTAATGATTCTTTTAAAAATAAATAAATAGGGGCAGCTAGGTGGTGCAGTGGATAGAGCACCGGCCCTGGAGTCAGGAATACCTGAGTTCAAATCCGACCTCAGACACTTAACACTAGCTGTGTGACTCTGGGCAAGTCCCTTAACCCCAATTGCCTCACTAAGGAAAAAACAAACAAATAAATAAATAGGTTCTAAGGATTCAGCTGAGGTTTAGGCAAGGGTGAAATTACAGCTATCTCTCCACTTGAAAGATCAAATGGTTTCCTGGAGGGGGGGGGCATTCTCTAGGCTCTTTTGACTTGCTAAATGTGGCAATTGATTTGCATCAGTTAAATTTTCTTAGGAAATGGTGATGGGCTATATCAGTATCTCTTTATTCATTTTCTATTTTAATCCAATCAAGAAACTGTTTAAATAGGTCAAATGGGAATTGCCTCAGCTATAAGCTATATCTCCTCAATTCATTCTTTTTTTTTTTTCCATTTTGGTATAGATTTTTATTTTGCTATGACAAGCAGATAGCCCAATGAAACATAAACAGCTAATTCAGCAATGACTCTTACATCAATAAGCCATTATGTCTTATCTTTTGGAATACAATTGATTTCATTTTCTGTCAGAGTGCTAGGAGTTAAGACTGTCCAGTACTTCTCAATTCTCTTTTTAGAGGAAGTCTCTGTAGGCAGGAAGCTTCTATATAGATTATAGTCATTTCATATCTTTTATTTCTTAGTGGACAGATAATAACACATTGTAGGGACTTAATGAAAATTAAGTGGTGTACAAACCAAGCAGAGCAAATAAAAGTGGCAAGTGAAGGTGGCAAATGATTATAATTATCTAAACTCAGGTCAAAGAATTTTTAATATTGATAGCTACACAACACTGTGACATTACTGACAAAAGGCCGCCCATTCTCACTTCCTCATATATGGCCTGGCTGCAAGGTCACTGAAAAACTAGACTGAATATCACTGCTGGTTGTCTCTTTCCCCACTGGTAGGCATTGTCTTATGTGATTCACTGCCTTCATAGTCTCTGGCAATTTAATGGATTTTTCTAATGATAATGTCCTTGTCTAGCTACTCTTTCCCTAAATCTGCAAGAATATCAAGGCTGCCTTAATTGATTTATACTTCACTCTCTTGAGATATTGGAGCATAATATGGAAATTAGGCACAAAAGGAGTACAAGAAACAAAGGACCCAGATAAATCACATACATACTCTCAAGGAGTTCAGAGTCTAGTGGGGAAGGCAACATACAAACAGTTATGAACAACCAAGATATATAAAGGAAACATTGGGAGTAGTCTCAGAGGAAGGGACTAGAATTAAGGAGGACTGGGATAGTCTTCTCAAAGAAGGTGGGGCTTAAACTGAAACCTGAAGGAAGTCAGGTAAGCCAGGAAACAGAGATGAAAAGGAAGAAAATTCCTGTGATGGGAGACAATCAGTGAAAATGCTTAGACTCTGGAGATGGATTATCTTGTGCAAGGAAAAGCAAGGAAACCAGTGTCACTGAATCACAGAGTACATGGGTGGGTGGGAGAAGTAGGGTATAAAAAGTCAGGAAAAATAGAAAAGGTCTAGGTTATAAGTGACTTTGAAAGACATTCAGAGGACTGTCTTTTTGATCATGGAGGCAATAGGTATCTATTGGCGTTTATTGAATGTGTGACATGGTTGGACCTGTGTTGTAGGAAGATCAACTTAATAGTTGAGTGGAGAATGGATTGGAGTATGGAGAGAATTGAGTATGGGAGATCACTCAGCATATTTTGGCAATAGTCCCAACATAAAGTTATGAGGGCCTGAACCAAAATGGTGACATTGCCATGACAGGAGGGTGCATATGCAAATGTTATAAAAGTAGAAATGAAAGAACCTGACACCTGATTGAATATTGAGGTGGAGTAAATTAAAATGGGGGTTAAAAGTAACATGAAAGTTGTGAGCCTGGGTAATGGGAGTAGAGTGGTGGGTTTTTTGTTTGTTTGTTTGTTTTGTTTTTTTCTGTTTTTTGTAGGGCAATGAGGGTTAAGTGAGTTGCCCAGGGTCACACAGCTAGCAAGTGTCAGGTGTCTGAGGCTGGATTTGAACTGAGGTCCTTCAGAATCCAGGGCTAGTGCTTTATCCACTGCTGCCCCTATAGTGGTGTTTATAAAGTAATAGGAAAGCTAGGAAGAAGGGAAGGTTTTGGGGAAAATAATGGGACATAATGAGCTTTGGATGTCTATGGGGCTTTGGTTTAATATATCTAATAGCCAGCTGGAGGTGATAAGGTTAGGGCTAGACGGATAAATCTAAGCATCATCTTCATAGAGGTAACAATTGAAATGATGGGGTCCAATGAGATCACAAAGTGAAATAGTATAGAAGCAGAAGAAAAGAGGGCCTAGAACAGAGACTTAGTCACTGTTATTAGAAGCAGAAGAAAAGAGGGCCTAGAACAGAGACTTAGTCACTGTTATTGGAAGTGACACGGGTAAGGATCCAGCAAAGGAGACTGAGAAAGTGCCATCAAAGAAGAGAATCAGCAGAGAGGAGTGCAGTGAAAATCTAGAAAAATCAGATGATTAAGAGGAAAAAGGTATGTGGGGACCAATTTTTAATTGGGGAGTGTTAGCTAAATGGCTCGCCGCAATAATGGGGCAAGGAAGCAGACTGGCAGCCTCCCTCAAAACAGAACAGGATTTATTTTAACAAGAATGAACTTTAAAAAACACACAAACAGGATCAGTAGGATCAAGGGAAAGGAAATAAAATGGGGAAAGGGAAATTATACAACCTGAAAAATGCCACCGCCCAGGAATCGGCTTAGAATACACAGCAGAGCTCCTGTCGCCTTCCAGCTTCCAGCTAGAATGGTGAATTCTTCCCGTTCCCAGAAACCCCACACAGTCCCCAGCCAATTGTCTGGCCACTCTGACAGTCACATGACTGCCCTCACTAGGCTTCCAATCATTATAATTTTGCCAGGCCCACGTAGGCATCGGCAAGTGGTGATGACATGAGGTGCCAGCGTCATGGCAACGGCTACAACCAGTGGGTGGAGCACCG
Source organism: Dromiciops gliroides (assembly GCF_019393635.1). NCBI lineage: Eukaryota > Metazoa > Chordata > Mammalia > Microbiotheria > Microbiotheriidae > Dromiciops > Dromiciops gliroides. The sequence goes on from NC_057862.1 coordinate 555,090,805, forward strand.
TGCAGTTTGTGGAACCCCAGGCCAGTACACGCCAAGGCATAAAAACCTCAAATAATAATTAATTCTTTATAGGTAATAAGGTGTCAGTGTCTTCAGAGAGCATAAGAAGGATAAGGAATGAGAAAAGCTCATTCCATTAGATAATTATGAGATCATTACTAAATTTGGAAAGATCAGTTTCAGTTGAATGATGAGGAACCCATACTACAAATAGTTAAAAGGTGATTGAGAAGACCAGAGGTGGTGGCATCTATAATAGAAGGCCTTCTCAAGGAGTTTAGTATAACAAAAGTAGGGAAGCTATGGGAGGACAACTAGCATGAATGCATGGATCAAGTGAGCGGTTTTTGAGAATGGGGGCAACATGGACATAAGAGGCAGTGTGCAGTAGGAAAGCAGTCAGATGGGAAATGATTAAATAACAATGAGAGAGTAGACATGATAGGACAATCTACTAGAGAAAGAAGTATCGGTTGGGATCACTTGTACATGTAGAGGGATTTGCCTTGGCATGGGGAAGGATTACCTCTTCATAGGAAACATAGATGAAAGACAGGGACAGAAGGCATCTGAGTGATGTGAGATAAAGAGTGAGGAAGAAGGAGCTCTGTATGAATGGTCTCAGTTTTTATTTCGTGCCAAATCTTTTCTTCCATGTTTCCATTTCCATTCCTCATTCATTTTTCACCCCTCTCCATACAGCTTTGTTCCCCCACCCCAAGTATTTCTTGGGATTTAAACTATGATTCTTCGTTGTTGCTCTCCACCATCTAGTTTTCCTCTGTCACAGGTGTAATGGTATATATTGTCTGCAAGTATGTAGGGTATGGATATTCTGCTTATAGTCCATTGCATTTTTGTTCTCCAGCTTCACTGTTTGTATAGGTTTTATAGTTACTGAAAAGAGGAGGGAAGTTAGTGAATGATATGGGAGAAAGAAAAAGAAGAGCAAAAACTAACAGGAGGTCATGTTACACTGTAGGCCTGCATAGTCAAAATTGCTTGGAGTGTTCAGGGGAGAAAGTGGGTTAACAGGGCTTTTATGAACCCAGACGTTAGAGCAACTCTTCAGAGTCCCAGAATTTATACTTGTACGTAACTGCCTCCATGATACGCTTCCAGGAACACTTCTCCAACTATAGAAATTTGAGCATACCAGCCTTGAAGAGCTCCAGTGAAAGGAAAGCCTTGGGCTCTTGAAGCAGCCCTTTCCATGCTTGGATAACTAATTAGGAAGGTTTTTTTTTCCCCCTTACATCAACCCTAAATCAGTTTCTCTGAAACTTTCAATTATGTTTCCCTTCCCCTTGCATATTTTGTGGCAAGTAGAACAAGTGAATTCCTTCTTCTATGAAACAAGCCTTCAGTTGGTCAATCAATAGATATTAAATAACTATGTACTATGTACCAGGCACTGTGATAAGCACTAGAGATATAAAGAAAAGCAAAAGACAGTTCCTACTCTGAAGGAACTTACAGTTGTATGGGGAAGACAACATACAATGTATAAACAACCTGTATCCATGAATTATTTGAAATACTGAGAAAAGCAGACACAAATCAAGGGGGATTGGGAAAGTTTTCCTGTAGAAAGCTTAATTTTATTTGGGACTTGAAGACCATTATCATGTTACTCCCAAATCTTCCTTTTTCAGCTTATGCCCCAGTTATCCAATTTATCCTCAAGGGATTTTTGTGTATTAATAATTAACATTTTATCTAATGCACTTTGAAATACATCTTAAGTAAGAAGACAATTAATATGGTGAACTACAATCTACTAATAATTCACAAACTTCTATCTTTTCTATTAAGCCTTCCACTGCAGATGTTATATGATATATTTTACTTTTTGGGCTGTATATTCTCTCACTGCCCTTATCCACCCCCCCCCAAGAAGGAGTTGTAACAAGTATGGTAACAGCAGGGGAAAGTAAGAAGAGAAGCTTTTATAATACTTTAATTTGATAAATGATTTCTGAATGACAGAGAATTGGCTATATACTTATTAATGAATATGAATTAAGAATTAATATGGACATATATTTGGAAGGTAATGGTAGCTGACTTTGCATTGCATTGCACAGACCTGGCCAAAGAGAGCCACAAGCCACAAGAACTTTGACATGAGGTTGAAAACAATCCATTCAGGGGATTGGATTCTGCAACCCAAATTGTTCTCCACTATTTTAAAAGTGCAGGAAGCAGTTCTTAAAACAGAGCAGAGCCCATGTGTCCATCAACACCACAGCAAGGATTATAGAAATAACTAATGTAGGGATGATTGCCATATAGGCCAACCATGGATTTAGATCATAAACTCAGAAAGGGCAATCACCAGTAGAATAATACACTTAAAGACTTCTCATGCATAGCACCAAGAGCTTGGAAACATGATGATATTTTCCAGATAAGAGTGTGTGATGAGTGTTATATTCTAGTGAGAGCCATATAATCATATTTATATCACGTGGCTAATAATTGATGTTTATATTTTTCCTTGATTCTTTTATTAATGTAAAAAGTTATTATTTTTCTCCCATGGATTTTAGGAGACTAAAGCTTTTAGACTATTAGGCAGTGATATAATTAGCTAGACACTTAACTGATAGTAATAATTCACATCTTTAATGTCAACAAAGTCCTTTTCTCATACTAACCAGTTGGTGGTGAAATTCTGGCTCAGACATTTACTAGCTCTATGACCCTGGGCAAGTTTCTTTACTTCTCTCAGTTTCTTTATCTGGAAACGGGAATAATATCACCGATCTAATAGTGTTGTGAAGATTAAATGAGAACATTTGTAAGCATTTTGCAAATCTTAAAGTACTCTGTAAATGCTAGCTATTATTATTTTCATCAAGCTTATATAGTAGATTAGCATAAGCATTATTGCCTTCATTATAGAGTTAAGGAAAATAACTCAGAGCTTAACTGAATTGCCTCTAGCCACATAACTATTAGGTGGTTGAAGCTAGATTAAAATCAAATGAAATAATATTTGTAAAGTTCTTAGCACAGTGTCTGATACATAGTACATGCCATGTAAATGCTAGCTATTGTTATTATTAAATACATATCTTCTGTGTTCAAATCCAGGGATCTGTCCACAGTCCCACATAATTGCTATTAATTTGAGGTTTTTATTAAAGATCCTAGATAGACTAATAATTCTTTTGAATGGGTTTTTCACAATGAAAATATTATGGACTTGCAATTATTTTTTTATATACTATCACTGATATTTTGGGATTGCTCTAATACTTAATATTCTCTTCCCTCTAGGTTTTCTGAATAGTGCACTCTCTTCATCCTCCTTCTTTCTGTCTTACCACCTCTTCTCTGTTTCCTTTGAAATCTTCATCCACTTTATGCCCACTAATAGTGGAGGTTCCCCAATATTCTCTCCTGGGCTCCAAAGACCTCTCCTTTTCTTGTATCTCTCCTCCTTTCCTCCCCTCCCCTCTCCTTCCTCTTTTCTCCACTCACCTCTTTTGTCCTCTTTTCTCTTCCCCCTCTACCCAATTATACTTGATGATCTCATTGGCTTCTATGGTTTCAATTTTTACCTCTATTCAGATGACTCTCAGGTTTATTTCTGAGATGACTTCTCAGACCTAACATCTCTCCTGACTTATAGTTTCAAATCTCCAACTGCCTATTAGACATATCAAGCTGGATATTATGTAGAAATATTAACCTCAAACATGCCCCAAACTGACCTCATCGTGTTTGTTCCACCCTACCCCCCATCCTACCCTTTTATTAACTTCCCTATTACTGTAGAGGATAGCACCATCTTTTTAAGTCACCCAGATTCTCAACATAGGTGCAATATTTGACTCCTCATTCTCTTTCACCCACCTCCCAACATATCCAATCAGTTGTAAAGTTCTATTGTTTCTACCTTCATAGCCTCTCTTGTACGTGCCTCCTCTCTTCTGGACTATCACCACCCTGGTATAGGTCCTTATAATCTTCTACTTGGACTATTGTAACAGCCTATTAGTCGGTCTTCTTCCCTCAAGTCTCTTTCTACTTCAGTCCATCCCCTATTTTATTATCAACAGATCCTTTTAAAATATGGGTCTGACCATGTCACCACCACCCCATTCAATAAACTTCCATTGACTCCCTAGTGCCTCTAGGATCAAATATAAAATCCTCTTGGTCTTTAAAAGCTTTGATAAATTTGGCCCTTCCTTCATTTCCATTCTTTGCACTATACCCCTCCATGCATTCCATGTACTGGCCTTTCAAGAAGGCCACTTAGCCTCATTGCTATTTCACATATGGTACAATTCACCTCCAGACTCTGAAAATTTTCACTAGTTGTCCCCAAAGCCTTGAATTATTTCCCATCATCTGTGCCTTTCAGATTCATTGGTTTCCTTCCATTCTCAGCTGAAGTTCCACTTTCTACATAAAGCCTCTCCAATTCTTCCTTAACCTTAGTGTCACCCCCCTGAGTCTATCCAAAATATATCCTACCTTGTTAGTACATAGTTGTTTGTATGTTATCTCCTTCATTAGGCTATGGATACCTTGAGAGCAGGGACTCTCTGTTTGCTTCTTTGACTTTCTTTCTGTCTCAGTGTGGAACCTCGTACCGTACACACAATAGTCTAATAAGTGTTAGTTTCACGACTGATTTTGATGGATCTATAATTTCATCATTGGGGATTCTCTTACAACCCATCCATATTGTGTCATTCTTTGTCTCTCTTGTCAATGTCCTCCTTTCATTCCTCCACAGAAGGTCCATCCAACATAACAGAGACCTTCCTCTAGTCTTTTCTGTTTGTTTGTTGTCCCTGATAAAGGCAAATGGAATGCATGATGGTAATGCTAAAATCAATCAATCAATCAATAAAAATAAAATTTAAAGCCCTTGGCTGTACAATGAGGTTATTAAATTCAATCTTGCATAACTAAACAAAAACTGTAGTTCTAGTGAGGTCTTCCTTATTTTCTAGATGTCCTGTGATATATGTGAAAGAGTTAAGAAACCTGGGATTCAAATCTTGGCTTTCCCACCTGTGTGACCTCAGGCAAATAACTTAGTCTTTCTATGCCTCAATTTCCTCTTCTTGAAATTGACTAAACTATAGGTTATCTCTAGGATCCCTTCTAGTTCTAAGTTAGTTTCTAGACAGTTCACTAGCTATAAACTATGTAGAGAAAATTATCCTAATAATAAACATAGGAGCAATTGGAAGTGGAATCGTGATCACATCCTTAAAGAAACTAGTTCTTTCTTTTCACTTAAAAAAATAAAATATGTTTAATGAGCTTTAAGTAGTTTCACATCAGAGGAAACAATTACCATGACTTAGGGTACTATCATCTGTGTGTTTTTACAATAAAGCATCTGTGGCATTGAGAATGGTATCTCTAGAGACATTATACTGAAATGTATATCTGCCAAATGGAGCCAGGAGAGGGTGGTAGCACTCATTTCTATGATTCCCAAATCTGTGTTGTTCTTTTCCATTACTCAAGGTGTTTCCAATTATCTCAAGGGAGTGTAGTGGTATTCTCAAGAAGTTTTTGAAACAAAAGTAAATTCACTTAAATTGCTCAAACAATCATGCTTACATTGAGGCAAACATCACTAAGCTGCTGAAGAGCAATTTAAGAACCTATGATGTTTCATTATTTTCAGAAACTCCAGAGAATATGATTTCTTTCACACCTGTGTATATTTTTTCTTGTTGCAAATATATTATTTTGTCCTGCCAATGAATTGGGAATTCATTTCTCAATTATGATTGATTATAAGAGAGTGACAGTATATAGAGTAACTTATGTGTATATGTTTATATACAAAAATATATGAGTGATTATAAATGCATGTGCTTGGTAGAACTGTGTGAGTTGGCAGCAATCTTATAGATTACCTAGTGCAACTTCTTTATTTAAAAATATTTAAGTTTTATTGATAACTACTGTTTTTATATCATATTCATTTCTGATCCCTTCCTTACCAGTGAAATTTTCTTATAACTTATTTTTAAAATCAGCAAAACCAACCAACGTATCTGTTAATATTCCACACCCATAGTCCCTTATGTCTGTAGTAAGGTAGGTATATATTCTTATCATTCTTGGCAATGGTCTGACAACAGTTATTATCATTATCCCTCATTCATTTTCATTTTATTGGTATTTCCAATAAAATTATTGTAGTGTTATGGATAAATATCTATATATGTGAATAAACATATAAAATAAATATATAATATAGCATATAAATGTGTTTATATTATACTTATATAATATATATAATAAATAAATATATTATATTTCCCCCAGTCTTCTTACTTCACTTTGCATTAGTTTATATATCTTCCAAGCTTCTCTGACTTCCCCATATTCACCATTCCTTCATTTCAATGATACTTCATTACATTAAAGTATCAGTTTGTTTAGTCATTTCCAAATTATTTAGGTCCTAGTTTGTTTCTAGTTCTTTGATCCCAGAAAAATTGCTTCAATGAGTCTCTCAGAATTTTCTGTTTTTAAAATCCTTGAGATGGATGTCCAGCAAAGAAATCATAGTGCATGGCTCTTTTAATCACTTTTTTCTTATTCCCTTCAAATTACAGGAGAAAAATTGAGGCTCACAGAGAGTAAATGAACAGTATAGTAGAGAAAATATTAGAATTAGATTCAGAAGAATTCAATTCACATCTCATCTCTGTTACTTCCTACTTTGAGGGACCCTGCAAAAGTCATTGTCACTTCTCTGAACCTCAGTTTCCTAATCTGCACAATTGGAGGACTAAGTGATTTCAAAAACCACTTTCATGTTTAGAAGTCTAGGAGTTGATTATTCATACAATATCACACAGCTAAATGCAGAACAAGGCCTGATTCCAAAGACTACTCTTTGCCCTTCCTATGGTCATATTCACAGCAACACCCTCTGTGTGCATGTTTATGCATGCCAATGGATACACAAATACAAAGATTCATCACAAGGATGGCCAGAGACGGACAAGCTTTTCAGTAATAGTATGTCTCGAAGACTATCTTTTAAGTCATCAAGGATTGTGATCAGCAGAAGTAAATGTAATATCCACACCAAAGAAATCAAAAGTCTTTGAAGTATATACTTGGACTTGGAGTGGAGCTCTGCTATTTATTGGGTGATTTTAAGTCAACTTTTTTTTTCCTCTAGGCCTTAATATTCTCATCTGTAAAAGGAGGGGTTTGACCCCAGAAGTCCTTCCAGCTCTAAATCCTATATACAATCCTATATTTGTATGGTGTCTATGCATACTCAATTTACTAATCACTTTTACACACATTGTCATATTTGAACGTTGTAACACTCCTGCATAGCACACAAGACAAGTAATGTTATCCCTTTAGTATAGTTGAGGACACAGGCTCAGAGAGACTGAGTGACAGCAGGGCACACAACTGTGTCAACTGTATCAGAAGCAGTACTAGAAACTATCCAAGGTCCTAGACCAAGGTACCTCCATAAAAAGACTACCCTCCTCTGCTCCAACAGGCCCTCTGCCACCTCTAAATTACATCACTTCTGGGGTCTCTTAAGAATCAGACTAAGTCCAAACACTTGAGGCTCCCTCAGGCTCAAATCTCCATATGGCCTTCTCTCCTGTCCTCTAAAAAATGGGGATCATGAGCCAAGGGGGGAAGGGGGGGACTAGTTCACTGTCTTTTGTTTCCTTTTCAATTCTATGTGTTTTATTTTAAGCATTTAAAAACATTTTGCAAATAGGTCCTTATGGGTTTCACCAAATAACCAAAGGGATCCATGGGAACCAAAGGCTAAGAATTCCTCTTCTAAACCAGGGATGACCTTTGTTGCTGATTCTACTAATAATCTATGATTGCTCAAACCTGGAAAGGAGAACTCTGGTTCCATGCCTTAATTTCTATAACTTGTCTTATTGAGAAGTTATTCCCTGCATTGGTGCTGATTTTCAAAGGGCTGATCGAAAAAAAAAATGCCATTTATCTCTTATCTATTATGCAACCCAGGGATATTCCTTTGGTCACCTGTACTTGTCTTTTGTGTCAAAAAGTAAAATTTCAATGAAACATTGATCCATGAAAGAGCAGAAAGGAGTGGATAGCAAGGGAAAGAGATATTATAGTGTTCGTTAGGTAATTATTGAATGACTTATTAGTATCAGCAATTATTGTGATATGAGGAAAAGCAAAAAAGAAAAAGTCACGAACCTTGACCAATGGTATTTAGTGAGATAAAGAGTTGGATCATTTAAGAGATGCCTCCTGCCTTTGGGATACATACAGGAATCAAACCATCAAATCTTTTGTTCAGTCTTCCTTTTTTAACTGGGCTTAATTACAGATTTTGTAACTTGTTGAAAAGCCATACCAATAGGAATCAATGTGACAAACCAGATATATCCTTGTTTTCAAAAGGTAGTCTTTTTTCTGTTGTTCTTTCCTGTTTCCTTGTGGTGAAGCAATTCTCTAGACTAGTACCACTGAGATGAGTAGATACAGATTGGCCCAACTGAGAGAAAAATGCTTTTATTTTTGTTAGAATAGAACACCTTGGGGCATCCAGGTGGTGCAGTGGATAAAGCACTGGCCCTGGATTCAGGAGGACCTAAGTTCAAATCTGGACTGACACTAGACACTTACTAGTTGTGTGTTCCTGGCCAAGTCACTTAACCCTCATTTCCCCACAAAAAAAAATAATAATAGAAAAGCTTTCCATCACTCACAAAAGAATTAAGGAATAGAGTAAGTGTTGCCTTAAGGGCTTGGGTAAACTTTCATCTGCAAAATCATAAGGTAGGAACCCTTCTGAAGAGAAGAGGATGCTGACTTCTCCCACCTCTCTTCCTAAGTATTTCCCTTTAAAGAGTACTACCACTTCTTGGTGAGGTTTCTGACATTTTAAAACAGCCAATTTTTAAAGGTGTAGGGTCTCCATGAAGAGGGTTAATGTGCCTTTCTCTCAAGCTTACCATCTTGTCTTTTCAGGACTTGGGACATTCTAGACATTTGTGTATAGTTTAGTTTTACAATAATAGCAGACCAGAAACCTTTATTAGTGTGTTTAATGAAAGGAAGAGGAGAAAAGTGGCAAATCATAACAAGCCCAGAGCAGGAAGGCACAATTACTGGTCAAGTGGAGAAAGCAAAAACAGCCCTGAGTGTTTTCCTTCTGAAGGAGGGGGAAATTGTTTGCTTAAACAAAATCCTGCTGACTATGGATGGTCTAAAAACACAGACCCTGGGAGCCAGGGGAGGGAGGAGAGGCAAAATAAACACCAGTTTTGTTCAATGTTTAAAATGCCATGGGCATTTAAGAATCCTCCCAATAAAGAAACAAATAACTTGGAAAAGAATGTTTTTGCTACCACAAAATTGTTGCTGTTTCATATATGCCTATGGTGATGGAGAAAGATATATTGATGTCTAAGAGAAACTGGTTGTTTTCTACCATTTTTCTGATCATTTTCAATCATGTCATGTTCATTTTTGATAATTTTCTTTTAGTAACTGGAAGGATCCTTTTAATACCGGCTGTTCAGATCCTAAAAATTCCTTTCCATACATGTCAGTGTTTGGGGCTTAGCACCAAGGAGGTAATTTCCCCCCACTTTGGAATATGTATTGACATTGATTCTAGAATTTGACCATTACAAAATATAGCTTTCCCTCCTCATTTTCCAAACACATCAGCTTTGTTTGACTTCATTAGTCAACTTCAATAAACAAAGCAAATAAAGCTATTCTTTTACAAATAAAATTTGGAAATGCATTAGTGGAAATTGTTGCTGGTTTTTCTTGCAAGACAGCTCAAAGAAATTCATTTTGCTTGCCTTAATTATACAAGATATATGGGTGTGTGTGTGTGTGTGTGTGTGTGTGTGTATACACACATATAGGTATATGCATATGTGTGTGTGCATATGTACAGAAGTTCATGTTCAGTTGGTTGCATACATATGTGCCTATGTATAATATACAAACATACAAATATATGTATAAACCTGGCAAAGAAAGACTGTGTCTAAGATTCAAACTTATTTTTAATGACATCTCAAGTTTGTATAATAAAACAAAACAGTATAACTACACTGCCTAATATATTTACTTTTATGCAGATATTTATGTCATTTTTCTAATTTTGGTTTTTAGTATTTCAATTGTCTCAGTTTGGATTTGGATTCAGGAAGACCTGCATTTGAATCCTGCCCCAGATGATTGTTAGTTGTGGTACCCTGGGCAAGTCACTTAAACTCTTTCAATTTCTTCATTTGTAAAATGAGGATGACCATAGAACCTACCTCACAAGGTGGATGTGAAGATCAAATGAGATGATGTAGGTAAAACACATTGCAAACCTCAAAGCGTTCTTTAAATATTAACTCTATTATTAATTTTTCTTTGGAGTAAAATGAGCTATTTAATCATGGTGAAAGTAATAAAATGTATGTGTTGGAAAGAAAAAAAATATGCTCAACTAACAATGATAGTTGGGCAAAGTTGGTCCAGTAAATAGTGTAATATAATCCTGAAATTTGCAAGTCGTCACATTTTAACCCTTAATAAAGGATTCTTGCAGTTTTCCCAGTTCTTTTTATATATTAAAATATCTACTATTATCTTATTCTAACGTTTATATATTCACCTTGCATCCTGGATGTAACTATAGCTATTTTTTTTTAGTGTTTTTAGTTAGATTTTATTTTTCACCAACAGTTGCTCATTCATTTTTAACTGGAAAAAGAATTCTCCTTTGGGTGTTTTGGTTTTGTTTTGTCAAGTTTAAAAATGTTTTCTCTTTCTTTTTTTATTAAATTTTATATTTTTTCAATTAACAAGAATTTATTTTTTATTCCTACCTCCCTCCTTCACACGGGGGGGGGGGGAGAGAGAGAAGAAAAGGAAACCAAAACACACAACAAATATGCTTTGACAAACAAAACAGATTCCTCTATTGGCCCTATCCAAAAATATGTATCTTATTCTGCAATCTTGTGTCCATTACCTTTCCCTCAGGAGGAGGCTTAATCATAAGTCTTATAGGCTCATGGTTGGTCATGACATTGAACAGCTTTTAAGTATTTCAAAATTGTTTTTACAATGCTGCTGGTTTTGCCTAAATTGTCCTTCTTTACTACTCTATATTCTGTACCAGTTCATACAAGCCTTAGAAAATTTCCCTGAAGCACCCAGTTCATCATTTCTTATAGCACAATAGCATTCCATTACTTCCATATATAATAATCTTTTCAACTATTTCCCAATTGATTGGAGTTCCCTTACTTTCCAGTTCTTTGCCACTAAAAAAAAATGCTATTACAATACTACTAGTTTATGAGTGGATCAAAGGGTATTCCAAGTTGGTAACTTTTGGAAAAGGGTTCGAAATGGCTTTCTAGAATGGCTTGACCAATTCACAATACTACCCCCACTGTATCAGTGCTTGTCTTCCCACTGATCATCCAATATTTGTCATTTTGCTTTATTTATAAATTTTGCCCAAAGGAAGGGTGTAGGATCTCATAGTTGTTTTAATTTGAAAATCTCTAAGAATTGGTGATTTATACTATTTTTTCCCTATGAATATTGAAAGGTAAAATTTTTTCCTTAGACAATTTCCTGTTCATATATTTTAAAAATTTATATTTAGAATGAATCACTCATTCTTATAAATGTTTATATATATGTACACATACACACATATGTGTGTTTCTATGTGTGTCTGTGTCTGTATATAAGAACATAAAGAAAAAAAGTTTCAAAGATTTTTTTCCCCAAGTGACTTGGTTACCTTCTAATTTTAACTGCATTAGTTTTGTTTGTGAAAGATGTATATTTATAGATTATATATGTGTATATATGCATATAAACATATATGTGTATTCACATACATACATAATCAATATTGCTCATATTATCTTTTATGATCCTATCTATCCTTCCTTTGGTCAAGAACTATTCCCCTAGCCATAGAGCTGACAGCTGATTTTTTCCCCCTTGTTCCTTTGATTTGCTTATGATAGGGAACTCAACCGCCAGAAAATCTCAATACCAAAATGAATTAATAACATATCTCCTGTCTTATTCAATGCACATGTGGCATTTGTTCTCTGGTTTAACTCTCCCAAAGTTGGGCCAGTTAGATCTGCCCCTCAGGCAGTACTGATTAGCCAAAAGCAAATAGCACCCTGATTCCATTTAATTACTTGATATTAATTAGCAATTACAAAATGAGATTTACTTTAAAGGTATAGGAAGGGGCAGCTAGGTGGTGCAGTGGATAAAGCACTGGCCTTGGATTCAGGAGGACCTGAGTTCAAATCCAGCCTCAGACACTTGACACAACTAGCTGTGTGACCGTGGGCAAGTCACTTAACCCTCATTGCCCTTCCAAAAAAAGAAAAAGGTATAGGAAGAACAAAGTACAAATATTATCCTCCAACACCTCCTCTGGGTCACACTCTCCCCTCTACCACCATGGCCTCTGGGTTGAATGGGCACAGACTTAGCAGTTTCTCCATAACATTGGTCTCACAAAGTTCACATCTAATAGATGGGGCGTGACTATTGAAGGTCTGGACCACCATGGTCACTCCTCAAATTTACTGGCATCAATGCTAGGCTGGCTGCAAAATCTTCTATAGATGCCATCTCTCAAAATTCAGGACTCCCAGGACTAAGGCTCACTCTCCTGTCTCTTTGTAATTCCCAAAGTCTCCTTTCCTTTCACTGAAACATGGTAAAGAACAAACATGGAAGCAAAGGAGTGAGGCTTTTTTTTTTCTTGAGGTAGCATGTCAGACTCAATAGTGAGAACACAAAGCTTTTCCCCTTAACAGTATTGTCACTCATGAGACATGAGACTGTCTGTGAAGGATATAAACCTTCCTCATCCCTTCCCTCCCTCCATTCCATCCATTTCCCCTTCCTTTATCCCCCCCCTTCGTCTCTCCCTTCTTTTCTTCCTCCCTTTCTGTACCCCTTTCTTCCTCCTTCCTTCCTCCCCTCTTATCCTTGTTCTCTTTTTTTCCCCTTAGTTTACCTTGTTCCAGTTACAGAGCTGTCAAACAAAACAAAACAAAACAAAACCCTTGAGCATTGCCTAGCTCCAACAATGACCTTCAAAGCTAAGGAAATTTATCTAGAATCTTTCTCCTCTATGGAAAACAAGCTTAGAAGATCAAAATATATTTTAAAAATTGCCCAACCACCAAGTTATATCTTACAGAAAGGTGATCTTGCCCATGGGTGTTCAAAATTCTTTAAGCCAAAGAATCTTTTGTTCAATTTAAATAACAAAAAACAAAAACAAAAACAATCCAGATCCCAACCAAGTTATAGAATTTTCAGACTATATTAATTAAAAATTGAAAATTTATATAATGTATTCTACTAAATGTGTAACAATTTATATCTGAAATTTAAAAAATAACGTGTCAGAATTGGGAATGGAGAATATAGGAGTTGTAATGAAAAAAAAAGGTATCTTTTTCCTCTTTATCAAGGTCTTGGTTAAACAAATGAAATAAATTTTAATGACAATATGTATCAACATTTATATTATTCAATTTCATCTGGGCTCCTCAATTGCAGTTGGGAACCAATGAACAACAAAAAATGAATACATAACTGCATTGAGGAATAGTCTCATCAGAAAAGCCCTACTTAAAACATAGGAAAATTATATTTTTACAAAGGCTTTTAAAATCTAATTCAAGGGGGTCAGCTAGGTGGCACAGTGGATAAAACACCAGCCCTGGATTCAGGAGGACCTAAGTTCAAATTTTCCCTCAGACACTTGACACTTACTATCTGTGTGACCCTGGGAAAGTCACTTAACCTCATTGCCCTGCAAAAAAAAAAAAGTAATTCAAATGGGTGACCACTTCATGGAACTCTAGCAAGCTTCCACAGAAAGCTAAGGTTCTAGAATCCAGGTGGAAAAACCCCAGGCCGATCTATCCTAGGACCAGTAATGATTGAACTTGAGCTATCTTAGAAAAATACACCCATTTATGAAATAAAATAATACAATTCCGTTTATAAAATAAAATAAAATCTCTGGAGAAGATGATTACATAGCCTCCCTCAGGGACCCATTCTAATGTCTATAATTCTCACCATGCAGAAGGGTTTTGTTTTGTTTTTGCTAACCCGAATCCCCTTGCTTATCTACCATCAGTCCAAAGGGCACAGCTGGTCACCATCTGGACAATACCCTTCCTACTCAGAGTAGGCTATTACATTGCCCTTGCTCTACTTCTCTCTGGGTTATATACTCCTTTGTGATTTCTCCATAAGTCTGAGGTTCCAACTCCCTGAGGATTTGAACTGAACTAGCGCAAAAAGGAAATCCCTGGCTCAGATAGTGGGGTGTTCATCGAGCCCCAGGCTCACTTGTCAGACCACACTTTTGTGACATGAGGAACCCTACATTATGGGTACAGTGATTTTTCTGATTTTCAAGATTCAATGAATTCAAGATTTTCTTTCATCAGGCAGTTCCAGAATAGCTGTTAAGTGGCCACAAGGGGCATTCCACTGGATATCATAAGACCCATCATGATATTCATGAGATATATATATATACATATACACACATATATACATGTATTATATCTATTTTCCATACATGTAATATGATTTCCCATTACAGAAAAGTAGAGCATGATCCAGATGTGACCACTTATAATGATGCTCTTAAAACAGATTTGGCTTATTGTAAATAGCACCATGACCTTTCTCTTTTTATAGATTGACATGTTATAAACAGGTTGGAAGTGGGTATTGTCCTCCTTGTTCCTTGCAATATCATCACTCAGCAAACAATCATATTTCATCAGTGAGGCAATGGAGAATTTTATTGCATTTCTTAAAATTTTATTAAGCTGCCTGCATGCATTTTATGGTGTACTGCATACCATGGGAGAATAAACTGAAAGTCAGCATCCTTGTCCTCAAAGAGGACTGGTAGTTTCACTGAAGTCAAGTAAGTTTTTGATAGTGCTATGTGGATATAGGCTGCCCACGCCCCAACAAAATAAAACAACCACAAAAAAAGTATTTTCCCTTCTGTTTCCAGGTGCTAGATAGGTTCCACTGGCTTATTTTTGCCTTCATCTATTCCCATCTCCTTTTCTTTTTTGGAGGATGAGGCATATAGTCTGCTATCAAATCATTTAGAATTCCTATTGACCTATATGAAGAATTTAAATAAATTGCAAAAACTGGGATATAAGAGAAAGACATCATCAGCAAACAGTCTTGGGTCATCTGCTCTTCTCCCTGTATACTATTTCTTCAGCTACCATGGATTCCATGATCCTTTCTATGCTGATCCCATGGTAAGCACAGTGCCTGTCAAATAGTAGAAGCAGTGGATAGAACACTGAGCCTGGAATCAGGAAGACATCTTCCTGAGGTCAAATCTGGTCGCAGTCACTTACTAGCTGTGTAACTATGGGAAAGTCACTTAACTCTGTTTGCCTCTGTTTCTTGATCTCTAAAATGAGTTGGAAAAGGAAATAGCAAGCCCCTCCACTTTGCCAAGTAAACCCCCAAATAAGGTCACAAAAAGTCAGACGCCACTAAACACAAGCAAACAACAACAAAATAAATGTTCACTTACTGACTGCTAATCTGATGATGATTCTCAAGGCCAACAAGCAGGCTATTGCATTAGTCTAGGAATTAGGTGATGATGGCTGACTCCAGGGTGGTAGCGATGTTAAGAGAGATCTATTTAGGGACCCATATAAGATTATTTATGAATGGACAGAATTTAGCAACTGTTTGGATATGTGGGGGTCAATGAAAGGAATTGAGGATTATGCCTAGGTTGTGGTCTTGGGCACTGGAAAGATACCTTATAGACAACTTAAACTCAACATGAAAGAAACTGAAATCAACATCTTTCCCCTAAGACCCTATCTTCTGAATTTTCCTATTACTGCTGAGGACATCACCATCTTACCAATCACCCAGTTCCTCAACCTAATGATCATCCCTGACTTCTTACTCACACAAATCACACCATGGCCCAACCAGTTGCTAAGTCCTGTGTATTCATAACATCTCATAAAACGTTCCCTTCTCTTTTCTGATATTACCACCACCAGGTGCAGGATTTCAACACCACAGGTCCAGACTATTACAGTAGTCTTCTGGATGGTCTCCCTGACTCTCCAGTCTATCCTCCACTCAAGTTAAATTGATCTTCTTAAAGCACAGGCCCAACCATATCACCCTCTTATTCAACAAACACCAGTGGTTCCCTGTTACTTCCAGGATCAAATACCACACAATATGTGTTGCTTTTTTTCAGGTTAAACATTTTAATTTATAATTTTCTGTTCCAATCTCTATTGCTCCTTCCGTCCCTCCCCTCCCCTCTCCCCCTTCTTGAGGTGGCAAACAATCTCATATGGGTTATACATATATGATCATGTAAAATATCATCACATTTGTCACTTAATGAAATAATAGTAAAAACTTGCATGCTTCAGTCTGTTTCATCAATATCAGTTCTTTCTTAGGAGGTGGATAGTATGTTTCATCAATATTCTTTTGGGATTGTCTTAGATTATTGTATTGTTAAGAATAGTCAAGTCATTCACAGTTCTTCATTGAACAATATTGCTGTCTCAGTGTATAGTGTTTTCTTGGTTCTGCTCACTCCCCAATACATCATTTGATACATCTTTCCAAGCTTTTTAAAAGTCATCCTGTTTGTCATTGCTTACTGCACAGTAATATTCCATTACCAGCATATGCCACAGTTTGTTTAGCCATTCCCGAATTGATGGGCATGCCTATGATTTCAAATTTTTAGCCACCATAAAAAGAGCTGCTTTGAATATTTTTGTACAAATAGTTCTTTTTCACTTTTTGGGGATGTCTTTGGGATATAAACGAAGTAATGGTATTGCTGGATCAGAGGGTATGCACAATTCTATACCCAATGTGTTGCTTACAAAGCCCTTCATAACCTCCCTCTCCCCTTTCCTACCTTTTGACTCTTCTTATATCTTGTTGGCCTTCACTTAATCTGATCCAGTTACACTGGCTTCTTGTTATTCTCACACAAGATAATCCATCTCCAGACTCTGAGCATTTTCTCTGGTTGTCCTCCATGCCTGAATGTTTTTGCTCTTCATCTCTGATGCTTATCTTCCCTGATCTCTTTCAGGTCTCTGCTGTCTTCTTAAAGAAGCCCTTTTCAGTCTTTTTTCATCTTAGTGCCTTCTTTCTGAGTCAACCCCCAATTTATCCTGAATAGATCTTGTTTGCACACAGCTGATTTCATGTTATCTCCTCCATTAAAATGTGAGCTGCTGGAGAACAGGAATTGTCCATTTCTTTATACCCACAGTATTTAGTACAGTGCCTGGTGCTTATAAATGATTGTACACTAAATGACTGAGTGACTAGACCCAAGACAACCATCTCATCTCCTTCCAAAAACTAAGAAATAAAAGTTTCAATTTCAGCCTCTTCCCTCAATCTCTGGGCTGCTACTTTGCCATGTTTAAGGAGGGAAATGAAGGCAAGTACTTCTGTCTCACAATGCAGAGAGGGTGATATTTCAGCAAACGCATCTGTGTGAGCCTGAACAAGTCACTTATTCCTTCTCAGCCTCAGTGTTCTAATCCATAAAATGGAGACAGTAATAACATATAGCTCATTGTTCTTGTTCATCTTTCATTTTCAAAGAGGACCAATGACATCATTGGTGATGTCTTGACTTGTGTGTGAATTGGATTTAAATGAGGTAGAGGAAATGAACAGGTATGGCTTCGCTATGAAATATCAAGAGTGAAAAACTGTCAGATTTTAATGATGCAAGAAAAAAATAATATCACCATAATCATCTGAAAACACATGCCCACAACCAACTTTGTGTATCTGGTAGAACTAAAACACATACAAAATAACCAAATGACACTGCAGACACTTGCTACCCTGGAGGCAAGCTGAGGATCTAATGTAATCAACCAATTAATTGGTGCCTAGAGAGGAGGCAGCTAGGTGGCTTAGTGGATAGAGCCCTGAGCCTGGATTTAGGAAGACCTGAGTTCAAAGCTTCTTTCAGACACTTACTAGCTGTGTGTCCCTGGGTGAGTCACTTAATTTATGTTTGCCACTTCATCCAGTGGAGAAGGAAAAGGCAAAAGATTCCAGTATCTTTGCCAAGAAAATCCCATGGAGGACAGCCTTTGTTGGACCATGGGGTCAAGAAGAGTCAGACATTACTGAAGGACTGATCAGCAAAGAGAGGCAGTAAATATCACCATCTGCTGGAATAGAGAAGAATGGCACTTAACAATAGAGCTTACATATGAAGAGCAAAAGTTGTAAAAAGCACCTCAATCACCTGCCCAAAGCAGAAGACTGTGAAAAACAGGTGGAACACCAATGACTAAAGAACTATAAGCAAAACAATACTGAAGAACAGAGCTCCAGATTGGAAGCATATACCCCATCCTTCTCCCTTGGTGAGGCCCTGTCCAGGTTACTACTGTAAGTCATAGTGAGTGTACATGTTTCTGGAATAAAAGTAGTAGTTACATTAGAGAGGGAGGTCTTTTGACTTGCTATGAACTTGGATCTGAGTTCTTTTATGTGATTTATTATGCCAATAAACTTGTTTTCTATTTCAAAGTCTTGTGATCCTGTCTTTAAAAAGGGTTACCCTTGATGGAGTACCAGACACTGAAGGTCCCAGAGTCTAGTTGACTGGGAAAACAAGCCAGATAACTGAGAGATATTCAAAGTAGACCAGGGCCCTTTATAAGAGTTATGATAAGATTTTTATAGCAAACCAAAATCTGCCTCTCTGCAACTTCTACCCATTACTTCTTGCTTTGTTCTCTGGAAGCCAGAATAATTACTTTAATCTTTCTCCCTCCTGACAAACCTTTTATTACTCAAGTAAAGCTATCAAGTCTTCCTAAGTCTAATCTACAAGCTGAACATCCCTAGGAAATTCAATCACTTGTTTCATAGAAGAGTCTTAAGGGACTCTTTTTTGTTTTATTTTGTTTTGTTTTGGTGGGGCAATGAGGGTTAAGGGACTAACAACTAGTAAGTGTCAAGTGTCTGAGGCTGGATTTGAACTCATTTCCTCCTGAATCCAGGGCTGGTGCTCTATCCACTGCTCCACCTAACTGCCCCTCTCCCAGGACTCTTGACCTTCTGATCACTTTTCTCTCATGTGTCCATATTTGTCAACAACAAATATCCATCCTGAAATATGTTGTTCTGAAATGAACATCGCACACCATGTTTTCTGACAAATGTCCAGTGTGACTGTCAACAGCCAATGTTAAAATGAATACTTAAGGACTACACTATTTCCTACTTTCCTAGAAAGGCAAGCCTTTATCCCTAAAAGAGTTTCTACTTAAGAGAATGTACCAACTGTCATAAAGATTAGGAAATCAACATTCCCATATCCATAGGGGGCAGCTAATTGGCACAGTGGATAGAGCACTGGCCCTGAAGTCAGAAGGACCTAAGTTCAAATCTCACCTTAGACACTAGCTGTGTGACCCTGGGTAAGTCACAACCCCAATTGCCTCAGACACCTAGGGCCATCTCCAGTCATCCTCATATATATTTTGACACTGGACCCAGATGGCTCTGAAGGAGAGTGATGTTGGTGACCTTGCATAGATCTCCCTCACTTAAATCCACTTCACTGTAAGTTATGATATCACCTCTGGATATCATGATCCTCTTCAAGAACAAAGGACAAACAATAACAACAATTTCTAGGTTCTTGCTTCAAAATTTTAAACATTTCCTGATTCTTTTTAAATTTCTTAAATGATGTAAGCATTTCCATAACATAGTAGAATAAAAAAGATGATTTTGAAATGTAATTCCCCTAGTGGAAAGGGTTAGTCATGGTGTTATTTCCAAGACTATAATTAAGTCAAATTATTCCTTAGGCTGTCAGATCAATATCCTGGTTCTCACTTGGATAGTTCATTCTTAGGAGAGAAGTCTTAGATCTTTTTTTTTAAAATATTTTTAAATTATAGATTTTATTCTTAATTTTATTTGAATTCTAATTTTTATAAAAATTATAAAAAGAGTAGTAAGGGAACTAACATGGAAAACAAGATAGAGTAGTGGAAAAAACCAGTAGGTCTAGAGTCAGAAAACCCAGGTTCAAATCCCAGACATTTTAGGTGATATTTACTATTTGTCTGATCCTGGGCAAAGTAATTAGTCTCTATAGACCTCAGTTTCCTCATTTCTTAAAAAAAAAGAGGATGGAGGAGAGTGCATTAAAGAAATCCCTGATCCCTAACATCTCTGCAAGGTTTAAATCTATTATCCTACAAACCAGAAGCAAAGGGTGATATAAGGACAGTGGGATATGGCTAAATAAGATGATGTATTAAAGCTTCAACTATAATGAAACTGCAGAAGGACCATCAATTATGCCCCAGCCCTGGAAAGGTCACGAAAAACCAGTCCATCACCATGTATTTATCAGATTTTGGCTTTGGGCCCAATAATGTGTTAGATGCTATGAAGGATATAAAAGAAATAGAAAACAGTTCTTGTCTCCTGCATAGCCCTGAGGAGTTTATAGTCTAACTGGAGAGACAACACTGACAGAATAGAACAGTAAAAGAATGATTGAAAACTCAACTATTTAGTGAGACCATAATGACACTCAGAGTTCAGCAAATAAAGAGATTAGAGGGAGTTGGAATAGAAATGTAGATTCTTAGAATGTTAGAATTATAAACCTTTATAACAATAAGATGATAGTATAATGCTTCATTTCTGGCATTACAAGTGAGTAAACTAGGGGCAACTAGGTGGCACAGTGGATAGAGCACCAGCCCTGGATTCAGGAGGACCTGAGTTCAAATTCAGCCTCAGACACTTAACACTTACTAGCTGTGTGACCCTGGACAAGTCACTTAATCCCAATTGCCACACCAAACCAAACCAAACCAAACAACAAGTGAGTAAACCGAGGTGGTTAGAGAAGATTCCATGAAGAAAGTGAAGATCCAATGGAATCATGAAAGATGGATATTGTTTGAAGGGACGGAGCCAAAGTTGGATATTCTAGACAAAGGAAACAATAAGCAAAGTCACAGAGATAAAAATGAACAGATTCTATAGAGGACAGTAGAGTGGAGGATACATACACACACACACACACACACACACACACACACACACACACATATATGTGTGTGTATATATATATATATACACATATATATGCATGTGTGTATGTATATATATGTATGTGTATCTATCTAAATAGTAGGAGGCAATGAGAAATATGGTTGGATAGGGAGGATGGGACAGAATTATGTACATCCTCAAATGTCAGGGAGAAAAATGAATTTGGACTCAAGAGGGAGCAATTGTGGGATAATGAGATGGCATTTTATTTTTCTTATATATTATTTAACTGTAACATATTCATAGCTACATATCATAGGATGATTAGATTTAGTAGTGGAAAGAACCTTAGATATCATCTAGCTTAGACTTTTCATCTAACAGATGAAGAAATTGTTTACAAAATAGGCAATTGATAAATGTTAGTTGACTGGCTCAGTATATTGAAATGGCTTGTCATTCTTGAATTTCACATACTTATTATGCAAGGATATGAAGAGTCAGGATATGATCCTCTGTCTCCACATTTAATGGGCTTTAATATCGCACAAATACTACCTCTCAATCCCTATGTCTCAACAGAGTTCCTTCAATAAGTAGTTGGCAAAAGAAAAATATTGTTAAGACCTTAAAAATAAAGCTCAACTTTGTGAATTTCTGACAGAATTTTGAGTTTGGCAGTGAAATGTTAGTTTCACAGTGGTTTGAACAATGGATTATACTAAGGTGCTAAGTTCTTATAAGGGCGGGTTTAAAGTCTATCCAGGCACTATTAGTTGAATGATTAGGTAAAAGGCCAGAAATGTGGCTAAAAAGGCAGAAGAAACAAAGATCTTGCCTGGTTTATATCTGTGCCCACCCCCGCTTACCCACTTATATGGAAGAGCAGCTTTGAGAAACTATTTGGATTTCCAAATTCCAGAACGTTTTTGCAGTTATTGGGCAAATAGCCCCCACTTGGAAGTTGACCTTATATAGTCTAGCCTTGAGACAGTAAAATTAGGACCAAAATATGGTTAAGAACAGTAACTTTGCCGAGGAAACCACATAAAATGGGGTCATGAATAATCAGACACAACTGAATGGTTATCAAAATCTGTAAGGAAGTATCCATTAGAAAATCCCAAGACACTACACAAAGAATTTTAATTAGCTGCTCCTCTGTTTCTTCAAAGCTACCCTTAACAGGACACTGAAGGAAAATAACAAGTGACAAGAGTGATGCCCTCACAGAGACAAGCAGTTCCCTTAAGATGAAGAACCACCAGATTCCTCAGAGCCATAAATACATTGTGCTATCAGTTCCAAAACTTTTCTCACAGCAAAGCACAATTCACAGAAAAACAGATACAAATCTTATCTTTCCTCACTCTTTAATGAGAATAGGAAGGGAATAAGCTCTTTATATAGTACCTACTACATGCTAGGCTTTATAATTATTATCTCATTTGATCCTCAAACATACCCTGGGAGGTATTTGCTATTATTATCCTCACTTTGCAGTTTAGGAAACTGAGGCAAACAGGGATTAGGTTCATCTCCCAGGATCACACAGCTATTGTGTCTGAGGTCACATTTGAACTCAGGTCTTTCTGACTCCAGGCCAAACACTCCATCCACTGAACCACCAGCTGCTTCTGAAAGGATAGTGAAGGACAATTTGGGTAATCCTGAAATGTTTCCCCTCTCAGCCTTTCAATGGAATTAAAGAGCAAGTAAACCAATAGCTCTCTACACACCAGCAGGATTCATCTTTTTTTCTAGTAACTTTCCAGCATCTACTTTAGTCTTTCTCCAGACAATCCATGAAGAATTTTTTCTCTTCCAATCATCAAGTTCCCAGAAAAGCAGTTGAGATTCATGGGTTCCAGCTGGAAGTTTTGTATGTCTCCTGTCCCCAGTTTCTTAAGAGTCCTCCTGCACTCTGTAAAAATATTTTAGCTAGCTAGTTTGCCTAATTTTGGGGGGGACTAATCTAGGGGCCTAATCTTACTGGAGGACTAATCTGGTGACTTTTGACTGGCTGGCTATCTGACTGCTATTAATTTAGTATGGGCCATTTATAAAATTTCTCCACACTGCTCCACTCCCAAAATTGATAAGAAAAAGATTAAGAAGCCTCTTAAATAATCAAAGCAGTGTTTGTTTATAAAAATCAGTGTAAGAGATAAGGGTTAAGAAATGCAAATTATACCTGTCTGCTTTTAATGAGGGCCTTTGCCACCTCTTGCCTTAGTGTATGTTGTTTGGACTAGTTCTCTCCAACTTTCACACTTTTTCTCCTTCACTCCAACTTTCACTTTATCAACCCACCCCCGTCTGTGAAAAGCCTCTTAGTGTCCTCACCTCTGCTGCCAACCCCCTGGTGTCTCTAGCATCTCTGTATCTTAGCGCTTTCTCCAACCACCATACTGTCTTCTGATCTCTTAATCTTCTGGCCTTTCCTGTATTGTCCACCTGTTCTTTCAATCTTCCAGCCTCCCTGCATCCTCCTAGTCCTCCAGCGGTCCCCCCTTCACTGTCTTGCTCCCCTGTGTATATGTTCCTTCTCTCCCCTCAAACCTTGGGCTCTCTGCGTCCCCACACATACCAAGCTAATCCACTGGCTACACTAAGGCTGTGCCCAGTGGGGTTTGAGGGGCCCGAGCCCCCTGATGCACGCCTGGGACCTCCACATGGGCTATGCTAGGGCCTGGCAGGACAAGCCTGGGATCTCCAGGGCAGCTCCCCTCAGGGCATAGGGAGCTGGGGCTCCCCCACCCCCAGCAGTCTGACCTGGCATCCTGAAATGCCCACAGGGCTTTTTTTGGTTCAGCTGAAGTGGAGGGGGAGGGGCACTGGCCTCTCACACAGAAACAACCCTGAGGGCCTAAGGCTTTTTAATCTTAGCCCAAAGGCAGGGTCCCCAAATCAAAATAAATTCCCACAACTCAGTTTTTTCTCCTGATTCTTTCTCCATCCCTTCCTAAAGTTTCTTCTCCTACTGCCTTCTTACTAGTTTCTAATATCTCAAATCAGAGTAATCAGTGACTCATGTTTTCCTTATGAAGTAAAACTTAAGGAATTTTTCTTTCAGTCTGAAAGTCTTTATATAATCTTTTGATAAGCCCCCGGTTATCTAAGTTATAATTTCATCATTTATAAATTTCAAAAGTCGAAAAGAGTCCAGTCACATGAAAATGAGACTATAACCTACAGTGTCCTCAAAGTGTCATTAGCTCAGTAGCTGTCTGCCTTCAAGCAAATCCTTAGTACATTCATTCATCTGAAGGATAGTTCTCTATCTGATTCACAGAAAAAAAAATCATGTCTCTCCCCAACATTTTATCTGAGAGACTACATTTTTTCCACAAGTAGATTTTAATACTTTTTCTTACACAGTGTTCTTTCTCTGATCTTTTCAGCAACCAAGCTATTCACGTACAAAAGGGGCAGTACCTTGCATAATGGGGCAGCTAGATGGCACAGTGGATAAAACACTGGCCCTGGATTAATGAGGACCTGAGTTCAAATGTGGCCTCAGACACTTGACACTTACTAGCTGTATGACCCTGGACAAGTCACTTAACCCTCATTGCCCTGCCCCCCCCAAATATCTATAATCATATAAAAATTCTCTGGATCAATATTGATCAGAGAAATGCAGATCAAAATAACTCTAAGCTATCACCTCACACCTATCAGAATGGAAAATATATATAAAAAAAGAAAATACTAGATGTTGGAGGGGATGTGGGAAAACTGGGATGCTTATCAACTGTTGATGGAGTTGTGAAAAGATCCAACCATTCTGGAGAACAATTTGGAACTATGCCCAAAGGGCTATCAAACTGTGCATATCCTTTGATCCAGAAATACCACTGCTAGCTTTATATCTCAAAGTCATCCAAAAGAAGAGAAAAAGACTTATTTGTACAAAAATATTCATAGCAATTCTTTTTGTAGTGTCTAAGAATTAGAAATCAAAGGAATGCCCATCAATTGGGGAATGGCTAAACAAGCTGTGCTGTGTGATGTTATTGTGCTATAAGAAATGAAAAGCAGGATGATTTCAGAAATGCCTGGAAAAACTTGTATGAATTTATGTATAGTGAAGTGATCAGAACCAAGAGAATGTTGTGCAAAGTGACAGCAATATTGTTTGATGAACTGTGAATGACTTAACTATTCTCAACAATACAATGTTCCAAGACAATCCTCAGGCTAATGTTGATGAAACATGCTATCTATCTCCAAAGAAAGAACTGATATTGATGGAACAGACTGGAGCATGTTATTTTGTACTCTTTCATTTTTTTCTTTTATTCAAATCTTCTTATACAAAATAACTAATATGGTAATTTTTTAATATAATTGTACATGTATGACCTATATCTGATTGCTTACCACCTCAGGGAAGGGGGAGAGGAGGGAGGGAAAGAGGGATCAAATTTGGAACTCAAAACTTTAAATAAAAATATTTATCATTTTGGGGAAAAAGAACAAAAGACAAATAACAACAATAAAAACTATAGTACATAAACATTGCTTTTTACAAATGCATAGACTGACCTTCAAGAATCAAAGGCGGATAAGATACTCCTTGGCGACCCAACTTCCCTGTTCTGCTTTTCTGTCTCTTTCTGTGTATTGTCCACCCATTAGCTTGTAAGCTTGTTGAGGGTAGGGTCTGTCTTTCTTTTTATGAATTGTATCTCAGTGCTTAGCACTGTGCCTGGCATGTCATAGGCACCTAATAAATGTTTATTGGATTGTTTAAAATAAATGTGCCTGTTACCATGTGTGAGCCACAGTCATTGGGGGTAAGGAGAAGAGGTACCACTTTACCCCATCATAAGAAGTTGACAGAGATATAAACTTCCACAGGATCCAGGAAAAGAAAAAAGAGAAAATTCTTGTGTTAAGGTCTGTCTTAGCAGCCCTTATTCTCTTCTACTATCATAGAGTAATGCCTTTCAACCCTAAGCCAACTATATGACCTGCAGGGAAGAACTTGAGAAAATGTGTCACCAGCTCCAAAAACAGCATAGTTGACAGTGGAAAAGGTCCATCCCAAAGCATATGCTGCATGAGATATACTCTAGCCAAAGATGACTGGGGAGTAGGAGGGGAAGTTCTACTGATGATTAAATCCATTACACAAATATATACAGAATATATGCAAAATAAATACAAGGTAATTTGGGGAGCAGGGCACTAGGAATTGAAAGGAAAATGAAAGGAGAAACAGAGTAGGAAGACCAATTAGGAGGCCTTTGTAATAGTATAGGCAAAAGATGATAAGGGCTAGTACTAGGGTGGTAATCATATGAAGAGAGAGAAGGTATAAGATATGAGAGTTGTTGAAGAGGTACAAATGGCAAGATCTGTCAACTTAATGGATAGGTAGACTGGGAGACCAGTAGGATGGTAGTATCCTCCATAGAAAAGGGGAAATTTAGAAGAGGGGTGAGTTTTGTAGTTAAAGATAACAAATTCTGTTTTGAACACCATCAAGTTGTTTTTCTTTTTCCCTGCATTAGTCATGTTGTGAAAGAAGAATTAGAACAAAAGGGGAAAACCTCAAAAAAAAAATCCAAAAGTAGAAACAATATGGTTCAATCTAGATTCAGATTCCTCAGCTTTTTGTTTGTTTGTTTTGTTTTTTCTGAATGTAGAGAGTTTTTTCCATCATGAGTCCTTTGGAATTATCTTGGATCATTGTATTGCTGAGAAGAGCTAAGTCTATCACATTTGATCATCACATAATGTTGCTGTTACTGTGTACAATGTTCTCCTGGTGATGCTCACTTCACTCAGCATCAGTCCACTTAAGTCTTTCCAGGTTTTTCTGAAATCTGCCTGCTCATAATTTCTTACAGCACAATAGTATTCCATTACATTCATATACCACAACTTGTTCAGCCATTCCCCAACTTATGGGCATTCCCTCAATTTCCAATTCTTTGCCACCACAAAGAGAGCTGCTATAAATATTTTTGTACATGAGGTTTCTTTTCCCTTTTTTATGATCTCTTTGCAATACAGATCTAGTAATGGTATTACTGGGTCAAAGGGTATGAACAGTCTCATAGCCCTTTGGGCATAGTTCCAAATTGTTTTCCAGAATAGTTGGATACGTGCACAACTGCAATTGAACATCATTAAATTTAAGATGTTTATTGGGCATAGAATTTGAAATGCACAATAGGTCATTGGTGATATAAAAGAATGAAAGACTAAAGATCTGAAAGAAATCTACACAAAGATCATATTTAAACCAATGAGATCTTTTGAGTTCACCAAATGCCTGAGTATAATATACTCAATGCCTAATTGTGCTTGGCATATAACAGGTGCTTAATAAATGCTTGTTGTTATTTAAAATTTTTCATGAAGTAGGATTTTCATAGAAAGCAAGTATATAAATTATCTTCTTAATTAAAGGGCCTTCAGGTTGTACACTCTGCCTTCTAGATTTCATTTGCCAGATAGAATGATGAGATATAATAATGAACTTAAAAACGTAGTATATAAATGCATAATAAGAATAGTATTGGAAGTAGAAGGAAAGACTTTTCTCCTAGACAGTACTAAGAATTAAATGTCTATAAGAGTCAGTTTTAGGTGTCTGGTACTACATGAAAGATACAAATGGAAAGATATCTACAAATAGAAATTACCTAAAACACTTCAGTTCATGATGTTCTCTCCAACTCACTGGAAGACTCCAAGGAAATTGTTTATTCATTAAATTATACTTTATTTCCTTTGCTTTGCTACTTAGGGAAATTGACTTTTTCTAGTGTTAGCATGCCACCAAGTGGGGTCACAATGATTTCCTGGGCACCAATTCATTTCATAAGGTCAACACAAAATCTAAATGGAGAAGGAGATGGGTAGGTTCAGAATGAAATTTAATGACCAGGGTAACAGAAAATTATAATATAGGCATCCATATTTTTGAATCCAGGATAATGTAACTGTAATACAGAAAAAAAGAAAAAGAAAAAAAGAAGTCTGTTACCTACAATAAATTTAGTCAATGATAAAGGGGGAAAATACAAATCTTATTTTCCCATGAATTTCCTTAGGTAAATGGGTATTGATGATCCATAAACAAGCACTATAAAGAATCAGAGAATGGCATATTCCCTGTGTGATGGGTTCACAAGTTAAACTACTAGATAAAAGTAGCTTCATTAGCTTTGACCCAGAGAACAACTGAGAAAATGCCCCTCCCTGCCCTCATTACAAAGGGGGAATACTATGGGTGTGGAATTTTGAATAATTAGAACTAGGGTGTATTAGTTAATTGTGCTGAGTCATTTGTTTTTTCGGTCCTGTCTGACTCATGACCCCAATTGGAGTTTTCTTGGCAAAGTTATTAGACTGGTTTGACATTTTTTTCTCCAGCTCATTTTTAAAAATAATATTTTATTTTCCCCCAATTACATGTAAAAACAATTTTTAACATTCATTTTTTTTAGGTTTTGCATTCCAAATTCTATTTCTCCCTTCCTCCTCTCCCTGAGATGGTAAGGAATCTGATACAGGTTATACATGTGCAATTAAGTAGAACATTTCCATATTAGTCATTTAGTCAATTGCTTTAAAAACCCTAAAAATGGAAAAATGTGTGTTTATCCATGGGGTAGTAAGGGAGAAGAGGCTATGGGGGCATAGGGCAGCCTGACTAAACAAATAATACATATCCACTAATGCCATGAATTTGAACACAAATGTGTTGTGTATCCTTTGGCATAAATTGCATTGGTGATGTGACTAAGCAATGCTATGGAGGTGAGCATTGCTATAGGATTGGAATGAAGCATTGGAATTGTAGGAGAAGCACAACACTAGGATTGAGAAGACCTAGATTCTGATTCTAGCCCTGTCGCTAACCAAAAAGGTCATCTAAAGCATTCATTTTTCCAGGCCTCAGTTATAAAATGAGTGAATTGGTAGGATATTATTATGATGACAAAAGATTAGAATAATCTGTATTGAAGAGGCTATGGAAAGACAGGAAAACACTTTTGATGGAACTACAAATCATTACAACATTTCTGGAAAGCTATTTGGAATTATGCCAAAAAATAACTATAATATCTATACTCTTTGATTCCAAGGAGGTTAAAGGCATAAAGAAAGGTCCCATATGAACTAAATTATTTCTGGAAATAGTTTTTGTGTTAGCAAAGAACTAGAATTAATGCCTAACAAATAAGGGATGGGAAATACTATTACAATTCTAAGTTGACGATCTTATGAAATGTTTTGCTCTATGACTTCCATTTTTTCCTCCCAGTTTTACCACTATAATCAGACAGAATAAGTCTAACCACTTTCCTGAATGACAACTCTTCAAACATGCCTTTTTTGTCTCCACTCTCAAGTCTTCTATAAGTTTTTGTGCTCTCATAAGAAAAAATGACTTAGCCTAGTATTTTTTGACAAATCAACCTACCTTGTAATCCCTTCCTCTCAAACACACAACACGTACAAACGTACATCTATACAGACACACAAACTAAATTGACCAAAAACATGATATACATATTTAATGACAACTTTTTGTTTGGCTTCAGAGATTTGTTTTATTATATAAGCTCCCTCTGACCAGAGGGTTGGATATTAGATGTGGATCATATCAAGGCCTTATTAAGCTAGTTCTTGTTAAGGAAAAATGCTCTTTTGGGTCTATTGAAAATCCATACCTAAATATAGTACATGATTTTCTCTGAGGCTGGGACAGGGAACCTGGGAGGTTTCTTTGTTGCTAATGACATTAGTCAACACACCCATCCTGCCCTGCTGAAGACACACAGGGGAGACTAGACAATGCCTCACCTACAGTAAAGGAAAGAGGAAAACTGAGCCTGCCTTTTCTGTTCTGAAGTGAAATTAGTAACATGCTTGCCAACCCCACCCCCAACTTAGCCGTCACCTCCTAATTTTCCAATGACAGGATGAGCTTGCTTCTTAGGTTTTGGAAAGATGGATAAAAAGAAGCAGCTCTTTCTTACAAGGGATAATGAAAAATAATTTGCATGCAATACAATTTATAAATGTCCACAGTATAGATTAGCCTAACTGAATAGCCTGCCCTTAACAATCTCATTACTGACCTCTTCTGACCCTCTTTTCTATAAAGTATTACTTTATACCTTTTCCAGCCCTTTCCAAGGAACTGCTGCTCTTGTACTGGTGTTTAATTAGTAACAAAGACACAAAGTCATCTCTTTCCTGTCTTTCTAGGTAGGGAAGGAGGAAAATATATACAGTAAAATAAACCAACAAAAGAATATTGTGTGGTGGTACTACTCATACATTTGGATTCTCTATGCTATTGTCCTAGACTGACTTCTGGACCCCTTCCTCTCTAAAGGCCAGGTCTACATGATTCCTTTCCAGAACTTCATCAAGATCTTTTGTTGCTTTCCCTCATAGGCACTCTCCCCTCTGTCCCTAGAGAAGCCCACTTAGTGTGCTTCCTATAAAATGTATGTTTTCTCAGACTTCCTACCATGATGGTTTAATTTGGAGAGTGAGACATGGCTAGTTTCCTGATTACTGCTGCCTGAAATTGCTTTAACAAAAACATTTTTTAAAAATCATAATACCATAAGGATAATCTTTGAAGTACAAATACCACAGGAAAAACACCACTGACATATTCATGCTAAGATGTAAATCAATGCCATACTTTCCTGACAGTGTTTCAAGTAATATATAACAGGTAAGATGTGAATTCAAATCGTCTGACTCTAAGTACTCTAAGTACTCTATGGTCATTCTAACGGGCATGTCTTGGATGACATCCTCTGAGAAACTTTCATTCTTTATTGTATTTTTTAAAGTGACACATGATAACTAATAGCAAACAATACCTCCCATCAATAAGGCCCACATGCTTCCTTCTTATAGCTACCACGGTTTCCCCTGTCCCTCATCAGCACCTTGTTTCTGCCAGGAAAGTGTTAGTTTCTTGCTAATATTATTTGACACAGCAATTCATTGTCATTTGTCATTCTTCATCTATTTTAGATTTCCTTAATGTAAGAAGTATTATATTTGTTAAGTCTTTTGCTTTTTTTTGCCATTTCTCTTTAAAGTTCCCTAATTTCCATGTGTTCCCTCCCCATTTATGCTACCAATCTCCCTATTGTTTTTCATTGAAAGGAATTTTGTTTTCCTGGTGCTACACACTTGAGTCAGTTCCCTATATTTGAATTATTGGGATCTGCAATGTTCTGAATATCTCTTCTATTGGGGCAGTTGATTTCCTTTCCCTCCAGTCTTGGGTTTGGAACTATAGTTGTATTCCCAAGATGGACCCAAAAGGCCTTGATCTTCTATTTCCTTGGGAGATGTCAGCTTAACAACAGAGACTCCCATAACAAGGATTGTAGGAAGCCTTTGGATGGCATGGAGAGTCTTTTGTACATGTAGTCTAAATCGAAGAATAGTCGTGATTATCCAAACTCAGATAAGGACAATCAAATCTCACACTTGACAAGAAATTGGCTTTTTGATACAAAACCACTGCCTC
This sequence comes from Dromiciops gliroides, assembly GCF_019393635.1. Taxonomy (NCBI): domain Eukaryota; kingdom Metazoa; phylum Chordata; class Mammalia; order Microbiotheria; family Microbiotheriidae; genus Dromiciops; species Dromiciops gliroides. The sequence continues at coordinate 555,122,504 of NC_057862.1, forward strand.
TGGGGCTCAGGAAAGCGTTCTCCCATGCCGAGGATTGCAAGGCTGGCTGGCTAGCTATCTGGGCTGTGGGAGATTGAGTGTTTGGGTCTACTCATGCTGCAGGGGAAAATACCAGACTCAAGGGATCATTGCATTCAACCTCCCACTGCATATATCACAAGATCTGGCTGGTTTGTTTGCTTCCAAGCAGATGTGAGGAGATGTGAATTCACTGGGAAATTTCCCTAACAAGCAACCTCATGCTCAGAATATCTGAAAATTGGACTTTCTGATCAGAAACACCTCATTCCAACACCCAGATGGCAAAAAAGGGCTGGGCTTTAACAATTGATTCTCAATTCCTGCTAAACTACCGTACATGTATTTATTGACAGCTTTAGAATTGAGGTGGAAACCACTCCTGATTATTATTGTAATTTTTTTCTTAAGGTAAAGGATTCTTGGGGAAAAAACCTTCTCCCACCTCCAAAACATATAAATCCAGCAGGCCAAGTTTTGGGTGTTTCTCTTCCTCTCTCCCTCTCTCCCCCCCCACCCCCCGTGTGTGTGTGTCTGTGTGTGTATGTCTGTGTGTGTGTCTGTGTCTCTCTTTGTGTGTGTCCCTCTCTCTCTCCTGATGAAGTCACTTGGCTTCTGTCAACCTCAATTTCCTCATCTCTACAATTGGGATAATAATGGAACCTACTACATAGGTTTTTGATGACAATAAGATGGCATAGAAAACACTTTGTAAACCTTAAAGAACTATAAAAAGGCTGGCTCTTCTTATTATATGGCCTGCTATCTTAAGGGTTCTTCTATAAAAATCACATGCACAGATGCACATGCAAAATATGGTGAGTATTCAGTTCAACCAAAATATATTTATTTCCTTCTCTGAGCAGAGGCTTGTGCTGCACATTGGAAATAGCAAGATATTATACAGGGCTCTTCTCTTAAATAGTTTACAATGGAAAGAAGAGGATTTGCCCAAGGACAGGTTTATGGTATATTCAGGAGGACAAACACTTCTGGTATGAGGGCTTAGCCAGACTTTTTCAGAGCTGCTCATCCACCTTTGGTGTCTACCCAATTTCCCCAACTCTCACCTGTGGCTCCAAGAAGTTCTAGCATATGCAGTGGCTATACCCTGGTAACCATCTTGTTAGACAGGCTAAAGCAGGTTGAGGGTAATGGACAGACCTCAAACCTGTTGGTGAGTTAGGAAGTGTCTACCCCAAGCATATAACAACTTCCCTGGTGGAAAGAGTGGATGAGAATAATTTGTTTCAATGACCATGAAGGCTGCTGAAGAAGAAGCCATGGATTGCTTAGAGCTTGGTCAGACATTAAAAAATCAAAGTAATTCACTGCAACCTGAGCCAATTGCCAGTTGTCTTGACTTTTTTCTCTTGCCACTGGGCTTGGATGATTCAGGAAATAAGAGTAAGTCTGATAATTTTGTTCAACTCTCTCTGTTTCACTTAAATATAATTCACAGATAAAACAACAATAATATGAACAGCTAGGGCACAAGGAAGATTGAGATAAGTCCAAAGGAGTCATACATGAAAAATGCTAGGATCACAATATTATTGAAATTTATTTACAGACCTAGATGTCAAACCAATCAAATATACAAAGGGTTATTTTAAAAATCTAGATGAAATAGTAACAAAATTCATCAGGAGGAAGAAAAAATCATCAAAACTAACTGGTACTTGTTTAAACAATAGAAAACTGGGTCAATGGAACACATTTGGTATGTAGTACCCAATAGCAATTGAGAATAGTAGTATAGTGCACAATAAAACTAAAGATACCAACTAGTAAAATAAGGACTCACTAGTTGACTCTCCTTTTCTGACTCCAAATATTAGAGCCTTTAGGTATAGAAAGCACTATAATCAAAACATCTTTATGAGGGAGGTAGTATAATGATGATTTTCCTGATTTTACAGATAAAAAAGTTGACATTCTGGATAGCCATGGTTAAAGGTCATCTAGGAAGGGTTAGAGCCAAGATTTTAGCCCAGTTCCATCCACTGCTTTTTCCATTACATAGATAAGTGTAGATATTACAATATATTTAACCAATAGGTGGAAGTTTTGATAGTTGTGTTATTTGTCTAAATGAATTCTTATTTTAATATTTTAAATGATCTTTTAATATAATGAATCACTTTTATTTAAGTAAACAACTCCCTTGCCCCCATCATCAAGTCTTCCTCTATCCAGTAAAATAGTTATGCTTTGTAAGCTGCTGTACTTGAAAGACCAAGGCATAATTTAAAAAAAAATAAATGTGAGCGGTCCAATATATATGGTTTTTCAGGAGAGAGCCATTCTAACCTAGCCTATTGTGATGTTAATTTGAAACATCACAGTTGGCAACCATGAAAGGACTGCTGAACCCCTCAACCTTCTGATCTTCATGTTGGGTAAGAAATTTTATGTTTGTACGTTTCTCCTATTTTCCTTGATTTTATGTGCCTGTCCCTTTAAATTTTCAAAAGCAGGCTCATGGCAGAGAACTTGAGGAAGAACCCGACCAGGCTGGAACTCTAGGCTAGATAGGCCTTTTCTTAACTTTCTGAACTCCACGTGAATACCTGGTTTGCTTTAATAAATGCTTAATGGCCAAAGACAGGTGCTAAAACTTCTAATTTAAGGTGACCACACATTTAGATTTTAAACATCACAGTTGGATTTTAGATTTTAAACATCACACTATCAAGGATGACTTCATAAAGAAGTAACATTTAAGTTAGTCCTATGAAGGATGGTTAGGAAATACCATGGTGAGCATTATGGGTAAACTGGGAAAAAGATGACTAATGGTGGAGAGGTGGGTAGTCATAATACAAAGCCACTGGATATCATTTTCTAATGGATTAGCCCACCACTAAGGGTAGGATCAAATGACCAGCTATGCCAACTAAGTTGTTTAACCTTTAAGGTGGACAAATCAATTTTCTCTTGGCAGGAGAATCCTGTATTTGGAATCTCATCATATTGGTTAAATCCCAGCTCTGCTTTTGAGTTTTTGTGTGACATTGGACAAGTCCCTTCATATCTCTTGCCTTCCATTTCCAAATCTATAAAATGAGGAGGTTAGACTAGATGATCTCAATATTTTCTTTGAGCTCTAAGTCCTGTGAACATATGTGCTTTTGTCAGTATCAAAGGGTACCCCAGAAAGTACTATCCTGCTTGTGGATACTTCCAAAGTGTGTTAGAAAACAACTATGAAGAGTACCAAATTATTTGTGCCTTCAAGGACCTACCACTCTGAAAAATAGGGGGCCTCACTTTTTTTTAAAGATCAGTTCTCCCTTTCTCAGTCAGGCTGGAAGACAGGGGTCACTCATTGGCCTGGTTCCACTCTGATCGCCACAGGAGCTTTGCCCAGTTTTATTTACAAATTGGGCCAGTTTGCCTCTTCTTAAGCAACCTGGTGACAACCCACCTTTTCCAGGAGGTCACCATATGAACTCCGAACTTATTTCAGATATACTAACTGGTTTATTCCACTGCAGCTCAGAACTCCTGAGCTCAACAGATCTGCCAGCCTCAGCTTCTTGTCAGCGGGGACAACAAACAGGAGTGTGCAAATGCTAAAAATGAGGGTTTAATGTATTGTTTTGTTGGCTGTCTTGACTTAAGGAAGTGATAAAGAAAATTTGAATGATGCACATTAAACCTAAACGTGTGTTGTCTAAGTTCTTTTATCTTCTCAAAGAGCCCTTTGTTAAACATTTGCCAGTATACCCCTCTGTACTCATATCTGAAAGAAGACAAATTGGCCTTCCGATTTTATATTTTGCATGGGTTTTTTTGTTAGTTTTTTTTGCCTTTTGTTTGGTTCAATAGGGTTCTAGCAGAATCTATAAATAAAATTATTAACTTAGATGATGTCTAGGCTCATAAATGTAGAAGGGTTTTGAAAGCTTACTTGGTCTAACTTCTTCATTCTACAGAAGAAAAAACTGAAACCTAGAGAGCTTAAGTGATTTGTGTCTAAGGTCATACACATATCTAGTGGAAAAACCACTCCCCCAATCCAGGGATGGCATCTCTAAGGACCCTTTCTAGGCTTTTCATGATTCAGTGACTATGGGTATAGGAAGCCCAATTAAAACAAAACTTATTAAGCCATGATTATATTGAATAAAATTCTTGCATGAACAACCATCTTGAATAAGACATTAACCACTAAACATTTGAAAGCATCATTTAGGTCTGCAGTTGCCTTCTGTCTTACACATGCCTGTTGCCAAGGTCTGGATATTTGATACTGTAAATAATGAAGGCATTCTTTGTGGGTTTCCTTAATGTTACAAATACCAAATTTCCCTCAGTAATCCATATAATACCAAACTAAAAGTGACCTTGGGGGTGATCCCATCATACCCTCCAATTTTATAGATGTGGAAACTGAGGCCCCAAGGGGAGAAGTGACATTGAATACTCTTCCTTACTTCTCTCCCACTTTAGGCCTGATGGAGGGGAGGGAGATTTTAAAAAAGAGAACTGGGAGCACATTTTTTGATCTAGGTATTTCTGGCTCAAATTATTTACATTTTTAAAATTAAAATTTTAAAAATAACTCTTTTTAGCTTTTTTTTTTAGTTTTAAAATAGACTAAGCCAAACCCAAAGGCTTCCCAGGGTCTCTCTCTCAAACAAGTCTCTTCCTACTTGGCCTCTACTCTAGGCCATCTCACATCCATCCCCATCTCTTAACAACTAAAATTAATAGGATCTAAGGCACAATGACTTTAGTGACCATCTGGGTAGACTCCCTTATTTTATACTTAAGGAAACAAGTGACAGAAACTGGAAGCAAAATATCCCAATTCTTATTCAGATCTCCCCACTCTGATCCACATCCCATATAGCTACCAAAGTGATTTTCCTAAGGCATTGTTCTTCCCATGTCAACTACCTATTCAGTAAATTCCAGTGTATCCCTCTTACCTCTCTTTGAAATTTAAAGTTCTTTCACAATATGCAAGGAAGGAAACAAAATTCATTAAGTTCCTACTATGTGCCAGGCATTGGGCTAAACACTCATAATGACCCTGGCAAGGAAGTGCTATTATCACCCCCATTTTACAGTTGGGGAAACTGAGGCAAATAAAAATAATAATAGCTAACATTTATATAGTATTTACTACATGTCAACCACTGTGCTAAGTGCTTTACAAATATTATTTTATCTTATCCTCACAACAATCCTGTGAGGTAAGTGTTATTTTTGTCTTCATTTTACAGGTAAGGAAACTGAGACAAACAGAGGTTAAGTGATTTGCACAAGGTCACACAGCAAATAAGTGTCTGTAACCAGGCCCCTGGGCTTCACTCAGACATGGTTCCTTCCTATTCTGACAGTCTCCTTACACATTATTCCCCTATGTACAAAGTTGATCCAACCATCCTGGACTGCCTCCTTTCCCTCACACACAACACTCCATCTCCTTTCTCCATACCTTTGCACTGCCTTTCCCTTATTCCAGAAATCCTTTCCCTCCTGACTTTGGCAGCCTCGGATCCCTGGTTTCCTTCAAGACTCAGCTTAAGCACCTACTTCCACTTAAAGACTCTCCTAATACTCTAAACTGCTAACACTGTCTTGCTTTCCTTTTCTTTGTATGCTATTTATACTTACTGTACATGCAATCTCTGCTACTAGAATGTAAGCTCCTTGAGGGCAGGGTCTGTTTCACTCTTGTCTTCATAACCTCAGCATCTAGCATGATATTTGACATATTGTGACATAATGGCTATAGTGTTGGACTCAGGAAGTTGTTGTTCAGTCATTTCAGTCATGTCTGACTCTCCGTGACCCCATTTGGTGTTTTCTTGCCATTTTCTTCTCCATCTCATTTTACAGATAAGGAAACTGAGGCAATCAGAAGTTAAGTGACTTGCTCAGGGTCACACAGCTAGTAAATGCCTAAGGACAAATTTGTATTCAGGAAGAGGAATCTTCCTGACTCCAGGCACATCACTCTTTTCACTGTACCATCAACTCAAATCTGGTCTCAGAAGCTACCTATATGACTGAGAAAGTCACATAACCTTTTGTTGCCTATTTCCACATCTGGAAAATGGTGATAATAATTATATCTATCTTAAAGGGGTTTTGTGTGAATCAAATGAGATAATATTTGTAAAAATTTAGCATAGTGGTTGGAAAATAGTAGGCACTATGTAAATGTTAGATATCACTATTATGTTAGCTATTACCTGAGTCTGAATCCCAACTCATACACTTAATAGTTTTGTGAACATGGACATGACACTTAATCTCTCTCAGCCTCAGTTTCCTCATCTTTAAGATGGGCATAATATTAGCACCTCCCCCAACCTTGATTGTGAGGATTGAGATAACACATGTGAAGAAGTGCTTTGCAAACCTTTAAGTGCTTTATAAATGCTAGTTAGTCTCCATCCCAGGTCCTTTGTACCTTGCTGGTGTACTCTGAGATTATCCTGCCTGGGAAATCCTTTTAAAAGATTATTATTTGGTGGGGACTCTTCATTTTAAACATTCTTTCTTGTTGTTGTTTTTTTAAATTTTTATGTGGGGTAAGGAGGGTTAAGTGACTTGCCCAGGGTCACACAGCTAGTAAGTGTCAAGTGTCTGAGGACAGATTTGAACTCAGGTCCTCCTGAATCCAGGGCCCGTGCTTTATCCACTGTGCCACCTAGCTGCCAATTAAACATTCTTTCTTAAGCATATGTCTAAGAGGATGAGAAAAGTCCTAAAAAGTCTATAATGACAGCTGGGTGGCACAGTGGATAGAGCCTAAGACTTGGAGTAAGGGAAGATCTGAGTTTAAATCCTACCACAGACCCTGGGCAAGTCTCTTTTTTAACCTGGGTTTGCCTCAGTTTACTTATCTGTAAAGTAGGGATAATAATAGCACCTACCTTTCAGGATTGTTTTGAGGATACAATGAGCTGACACACAAAGAGCACTTTGAGAACCTTAAATTGCTATGTAAATGCTGTCTACTATTATAGTGAAGCTGAGCACCAGAGAAATTTGTCTTTCCTTCTCAAAGAGAACTGTTATTGGCCTGGGGTACTTCGGAAGTGTTCAGGGGGAACTCGGGGAATCTTGAGAAGCTAAACCAAAGGAAAGACACACCTAAAGATATAAGCCTCACTGATTGTGACCAAGCTAACTCTAAGACCACCAGCCTTGTTCATTCCAGTATCCCCCACCCCTGGAGGTGACGGCGGGGGGGGGGGGGGGGACAGAGATGGCTCAAGAGATCAGAGCCAGAACCTCCTCTCACCCAACTTCTCCCAGCCACTGACAGTGGGGGACAGTCCTCTCTCTGGTGATCACCCCCAATGAGGAAACTTTCCACAGTCAGATGATCCCCTCCACCATCAGTCCTCTATAAAAGCATTTGAAAGTATTTGCCTTTCTCTGGCTTGAGGAGACAGATATCTCAGAGAACCAAGTCTTTCTCTATGTCATGTCTTCTCCCCATGAAAAGTCCAAGGATTTCTCTCTTGATTTCCTTTCTCTAGTGCCCCAATAAAATATTATTTTATTCTAAGTGGATTTGGGTACAAAAGGGTGTAATTCTTTAAAGAGGAATACCTAAAAACCCCCAACCCCCTAACCGCACTCCCACCAATTTCCCCTGTAACACAACTGTGACAAATATCACAGCTTGCAATGAATTTGATTTAGGTGAGGAAGAGTTGAACAAAGTCATCGGCCTCAGTTTCTCCTCCAGAGCCATCTGGGTTCAGTGGTAAGATATACATCAGGACTAGTGGAGATGCCCTCCACCCCCACTACCCCAAGAAATGTACACTATGGAAGAAAGAAAAGCTAGCTAAAACAGGAGAGAAAAATTCAAATTCCAACTGATAGCGTGTGTTTCTCTAATAAGGGGTTCAAATTCCTTGGATTCTTTCCTTGGCTCATAAAAGTGAGCTTTAACTGCCTGATCATTTAAAAATCCCACTAACCTTTGATTTGATTTTTCTTTTCCTATACTGTTGCCCTGAACCTCATCCCCCTCCTAATTTCCTCCTTGTTCTGCAATGCTATTTTGATTTTTTACATATTAATTTTCTTTCCTATACTAGATAATGTAGTTAATGTCATAAAAGGGCTTTGGAGTTGGAAAGCTTAACAGAATCATGCCCATAGGTCAAAAAAAATCATCCAGAAGATGTAGAAATCCCAACTTAGTAGAGAATTTGTGAGGACAAGTCCATGGAGTCTAATTCTCCTCCCATACCCCCCACCCCCACCCCCATCCCAACACATGCACACACAATTCCCCATAGCTGATCTATTTGGGAATGTAGACATGGCCAAATTGTCCTGAGTTGGGTTTTTCTCTCACAAAATGAGACATTGGAATTTTTTCCTTTCAACTCAAATGATACATAGTGGGCTCCTAATGCTGGTAAATATCAGGTTTAATTTAGAAAGCTGTTGCACCATGTATAAGTTTGTGTGTGGTCACACACGATGACAAGCTGCAATGGATGGTTTGGGGACTTACATTAAGTACCAAAATAATGTGCCTGGAGCCAGCAGTGCCAGACTTGGCTCACTTGGCACCATACTTGTTGGGTATTTATAGTGGGGATTCCTTCATATATAGGTTGGATTAAATGGCCTGCAAGACTCCTTCCAACTCTCAAATGCTATGATTCTGTGAAATGGACTTTTAAAGGTAAATTTAGTTCAGAGACTAGACATTGGGAAGAAGCTTCATAGACAGAAAGAATGTCCTGCCTGGGTGGTTGGAAATTTTTGCTGTTGTTGTTCAATCATTTCAATCATGTCCAACTCTTCATGACCCCATTTGGAGTTTTCTTGGCTAAAGATACTGGAGTGGTTTTCCATTTCCTTCTCTAGCTTATTTTACAGATGAGTAAAATGAAGCCAACGGGGTTAAGTGATTTCTCCAGGGTCACACAGTTCGTAAGTATCTGGGACCAGATTTCAACTCAGGAAGATGAGCCTTCCTGACTCTAGGCCTGGCATTCTATCCACTGTGCCACCTAGCTACTCCAGATTTAACCTTTAGGCACCATCCTGTTTCTGTCCAAGAGGCTAATGATAATCAAGACAGGGAGCAGGGCAGGATAAAATCTTAGATAAATTAATCTAAGGGTATGGACTTAGAGAAGGGATTAAGGGAAGTGCCATATGGTAGCTTACAATTTTAATTAATTATTTTTACTATCTACAACTTTCCAAGGCTTTAAATTGCAGCCAAGTTGTTAATCTTCACTGATAAAGGAAGTCACTGGAAGCTTTCCACACTGGTGAAAACAGAGTTCTGGCCTCCCCAAACTATTTATTACTATCCAGGTGCTGAACTCAGATGAAAAAGTATACATGCTGTCAGTACCCTTTCTAGACCCCTTTGATAGGCTGGAGGAGGGGGAAAAGCTCCAGCCCATGGGCCCATTTCAGAATAATTATTTGAAATATATAAATAACATAGAATTACAAAGGAGGCCAATTATATTTAAATATAATTATACAAAAATTACACTTCACATTAAGAACTTCTGCTCTAAATATTGGTACCATGGGACACAGCCCCAGTCACCATGCCCTAATTAAGATGCCATAATTGCAGAATAAAAAATTCAGGTGACTCAGAGTATAGTGGAAAGACTCTTGATGGGAATAAGGAGGTTGAAGCTTATTACTGATGGATATGAGAAGTGGCACAAAATACATTCTTTTTTTTGTGAGGCACTTGGGGTTAAATGACTTGCCCAAGGTCACACAGCTAGTAAGTGTTAAGTGTCTGAGGCTGGATTTGAACTCAGGTCCTCCTGAATTCAGGGCTGGTGCTCTCTCCACTGCACCACCTAGCTGCCCCATAAAATATATTCTTGAAGATATGTATGATCAGAAGAAAGGATATGTTTGAAGCAAGCATTGACAGTGCATTATCACAGAGATGCTGAGTGTTGCACTTACATCAAAGAAATAATAAAAGAATCATCTGATCTATCAAGTATTTATCAAATGCCTCCTATATGTTAGACACTGTGTTAGGAACTGAAAACACAAAGGTAAAAAATAATAGCACAGTGTCTCTCAAACAGTTTACATTCTATCATGAGTGAGGAGAAATAGAATTGTTGAATATAGCTTCAGAAGATTTAGAGAAAATATGGGGAAGGATGGCACAAAAGGAGAAGGGGTGGGTTGCAATCTACAAAAGTAAAGGGCATAAGCAAATTGATGACATCATGACATCAAGATCCATTGAAGTACACACATATCGATAGGTTTACAAGATCCAGCCCACATCATATCTTCCTATATATTGCTGTTCATAATATAAATATATGAAAATGCAAATGATCATTACATTGTGCTTTAATGCATTGCTTCTTCTGCCATATAGTCCACTAGGGAATAAATTCAACATGCACCAACACAGCGAATTATCTCTAATTGAAATTATAAAAGAAACATTTTCTTTGTCAAGGTCATAAGTTCTAAAGTGTTTTTGTTGTTGTTGTTATTTTTTAGATCTAATATTCAGTATAACTTCTCCCCAAACTAACCCAATATAAACTTGTCAGGCCTTTTCTATCCACAAAGCTTCACTGAATGCCGCCAACCTAGATAGAGACAGTCTAGAAACTTGCACCCAAGAACCCACAAATAGTAATACTTCTCAGTCCCATTGGCTCTGCTTTCAGTTCAGGCCCTGTAGCTATATTCCTTGGGAACCATCTGTGTAGAGATGAACTCTGGTAATTGCCTTTGCAGCTGGTGAGTTGATCTTAAGCTGTCTGAAGCTATGCATATCAAAGACTCAGAATAGAATGATTTTTACCACCATAGTCCTTGGCACTGTCAAGTGCTTCACTATCAGCAATAGTGGTTTTATTGATGGAAATGGCATTAAAGAAAATGTATTACCATCTGCTTTGTGCCCTAAGAACTGGAGAGACTTTCCATCTGCTTTGTTGATAAAACTTATTTATTTTTCTCCATTTGAATGGGAGCAACTTAAAAGAAATACCTATTTTTGCCTTTTTTTTGTCCTCAGCACTTAGCATAGTGCTTTGAAGGCATTAAGTGCTTAATACTTTTTTGGGGAGGGGGGGCAGGGCAATGAGGGTTAAGTGTCTTGTCCAAAGTCATACAGATAGTAAGTGTCAAATGTTTGAGCCTGGATTTGAACAAAGGTTCTCCCGAATCCAGGGGCCAGTGCTGTATACAACTGTGCCACCTCGCTGCCACCTATATATTTTTTACATTCATTCACTCATTGCTTTTATGAAAGGTAGTGATGCTTACAATTGGTATTGGCCTTAGAAGAGGAACAGATAGGGGCAGCTAGGTGGCACAGTGGATAGAGCACCGGCCCTGGAGTCAGGAGTACCTGAGTTCAAATCTGGCCTCAGACACTTAACACTTTACTGGCTGTGTGACCCTGGGCAAGTCACTTAACCCCAATTGCCTCACTAAAAAAAAAAAAAAAAAGAGGAACATATTGGTTTCTAGAAATGCAGGGTTCAGCTAAAAACAGAAATGGTCACTTCCTACATGTTTTAAGTAAATGGGATTAGAGGAAGCATCTTAGAGTACATATAGATCAGGGGTCTAGTCTTAGATAAGTTCCAAAGGCAGCTCTCCTAAAAATTTGTAAAATCTTCAAGTCCATAAAATAAGCATCACCTTCATGAACATAGGCTCATCGATTTAGGGTTGGGAGAGATCAGAGAAATGATCTGCATTCAACAGATGAGGAAACTGAGGCCCAGAAAAGTAAAGCAACTTTTCCAAGGTAACATGGGTAATAAAAGGAAAAGCCAGGAAGTGAACTTAATCATTATAATTCTAAACCCTTTTCCATCTCTACTGCTTTCTGTCTGCAGCCAAATCCTTTCCCCCTTTCCCCATGAGAATAAGGAAACAAAGGTTCCCATGGCAATGAGATTTGGGAAGTATGCAATATATTACTTAGTACCTCAGCATCTTGTATTCAATAGGCATTTAGTGAATGTTAGTTGTACTCAACTTAATCATTCTATTTAGACCCATTAGTCTCATGTTCATTTTCATATCCTGACTTTCTCTGAGGTTTTGGGCTACAGCTTTGCTGTAGTGGAAAGAGCCTTGGCTTGTAAACAGAAAACCTATGTTTGAATCTTATCTCTGTGAGAATCTATTTGCCAAGAAAAATCCAGGAACTCTATGAACACAATTACAAAACACTTTTCATACAAATCAAATCAGATGTAAATAATTGGAAAGATATCAATTGCTCATGGATAGGCCGAGCTAATATAATAAAAATGGCAATTCTACCTAAATTAATTTACTTATTCAGTGCCATACCAATCAGACTACCTAAAATTATTTTATAGTTAGAAAAAATAATAACAAAATTCATCTGGAAAAAACAAAAGATCAAGAATATCAAGGGAAATAATGAAAAAAATGCACAGGAAAGTGGGTTAGCTGTACCTAATCTGAAGCTTAACTATAAAGTGGCAGACATCAAAACTATATGATACTGGCTAAGAAACAGAGTGGAGGATCAATGGAATAGATAAGGCACAGGAGACACAGTAGTAAATAACTTTAGTAATCTACTGTTTGATAATCCCAAAGACTAGTTTTTGAGATAGGAACTCAGTATTTGACAAAAACTTCTGGGAAAACTGGAAGAGAGTATGGCAGAAACTAGGCATAGACCAACATCTTATACCTTATACTAAAATAAGGTCAAAATGGGTACATGATTTAGACATAAAAGGTGATACCATAGGTAAATTAGGAGAGGAAGGAATAGTTTAACCTCTCAGATCTTTGGAAAGGAGAACAGTTTATGACCGAACAAGAGATAGAGAATATTATGAAATGCAAAATGGATGATTTCAATTACATTAAATTAAAAACATTTTTGTACAAACAGAAGCAATGCATCTAAAAGTAGAAGGAAGACAGAAAATTGGGAAACGATTTTTATAGCCAGTACTTCTGATAAAGGCATCATTTCTAATATATATATTTGGAACGAAATTGAATTTATAAGAATCCAAGTCATTCCCTAATTGAGAAATGGTCAAAGGATATGAACAGGCAGTTTTCTGATGAAGAAATCAAAGCTTTCTATTGCCATATGAAAAAATGTTCTAAATCACTATTGATTAGAGAGATGCAAATTGAAACAACTCTGAGCTATCACCTGACACCTATCAGATTGGCTAATATGACAAAAAAGGAAAATGATAAATGTTGTAGAAGTTGTGGAAAAATTGGAACACTAATGCATTGGTGGAGCTGTGAACTGATCCAACCATTCTGGAGAACAGTTTGGAACTATGCCCAAAGGTCTATAAAGCTTTGCATACCCTTGAATCAGCAATACCACTATTAAGTCTTTTTCCCAAAGAGGTCATAAAACAAGGAAAAGGACCCACATGTACAAAAATATTTATAGCTGCTCTTTTTGTAGTGGCAAGGAATTAGAAATTGAAGGGTCACCCATCAATTTGGGAATGGTTGAACAAGTTGTGGTATATGAATGTAATGGTATACTATTGTGCTGTAAGAAACGATGAGCAGGAGGAGTTCAGAAAAACTGGGAAGGACTTGCATGAACTGATGATGAGTGAGATGAGCAGAACCAGGAGAACACTGTACACAGTATCAACAACATTGTGTATTGATCAACTGTGATAGACTTGATTCTTCTCAGTAATACAATGGTCCAAGATAATTCCAAAGAATTTATGATTGAAAATGCTCTCCAAATCCAGAAAAAAAAATGTTGAATCTGGATGCAGATCAAACCATACTAATTCTCTTGTTTTTTTTTTTTTGTTGTTGTTCCTTTTTGAGGTTTTGCCTTTTTGCTCTGATTCTTCTCTCATAACATGACTAATGCAGAAATATGTTTAATGTGATTGTACATATATAACCTATATCAGATTACTTGCTATTTTGGGGAGGGGGGAGGGAGGGGAGGGAGGGAGAAAAATTTGAAACTAGAAATCTTATAAAAACAAATGTTGAAAATTATCTCTAAATGTAACTTGAAAATAATAAAAATATTTATAAGGAATCTTATCTCTGCAAGTTATTAGTTCTGTGACCTTGGACATATCACTTGCTTCAAATTGAGTGGCTTGAATTAGATCATCTCTGAGACCCCATCAACTCTAAATCTTCCAGTTGTCCTGTGATATATGCAGTTTGTTGTACATTATTACCTGACCTAAGTATTCATAAATGTCGGTTTAATTCAACATCTATTAAGTACCTACTATATACTGTGCTAAATGCCAGAATTCCAAAGATAAAAATGAAAACTATCCCTATTCCAAAGGAAGGCAGATGTAAGAGAGGAATATAGGATGGGAGGGGGTGGAGAATCATTACTTAAAACTAAGTAATTTGGAGAAGGATCACTTAAGTGGCACCTAGCTGAGCCTGAAAGGAGGAGGTTAGGAGAAAGTGATATTCAGGCTGAGAGGACAGACTATGCAAAAGTATGAAGGGAGTAGAGGAAATAACATATAGGCTCATTTGAGTGCCCAGCATGTGAAGGTGAAGCAAAGAGAAGTAATTCCTTAAAAATCGATTAGAACCAAATTACAGGGGTCACCCAGTGAATGAATCAATCTAAAGCACTACCTAAATAATAAGGACCTTCTTTCTCTATGATGGACTTTGTGCCAGGCACTGGGAATAGAGAAGAAGAACAGACTAAGCCTTGCCCTCGAGGAACTTACATGGGGAACGGGCATGGGAGGAAGATACAATATGGAAACATTTAAGTTACATGCAAAATATGAAGACTAGAACTCTGATTTCATTCCTATAGAGAACTGCTAGATAAGGAAACTGCTACTACCAGTGCAGCTTTGCACCTTCCTTATAACTTACATTATTTTTTCATTTTCATTTTATTTTTATTTTATGGACTAAAATGGGCATTTCCATAACATAGTATAAAAAAGATGATTGCACATGAGACTGCAAATCTATTATGTACAACTTGCTATTCCTTGTAGATCAGAAACTTATGTAAATTTCTTTTTTTTCTTTTTCCCCTTTTTTCTTCTCTCCCATTTCCCACCCTAGAAATGGCTACCATTAGACATAAATAGATATATCTGTGTGTGTCTGTATGTATGTGTATATATGTAAATAGAGATAGAGATGCTATAGATAGAGAGATGGATAGATATAGATATAAGTAAAATTATTCTATATATCTATTCATCACTTCTTTCTTTGGATGCAGATAGTATCTTTTTTCATATGTCCTTTATTGTTAATTTGCGTGTTCATAATAGTCAAAATTAAAATTACTTGATCTCTCAAAGTCATTCTTAAAGCAATATTACTGTTACTGTATACAACTTTCTCTTGGTTCTGCTCATTTCACTTTTCATTATTTCATGCAAGTATTTGCACAGTTTTATAAGATCATTGAGCTCATCATTTTTTATATCATAGTTTTATTCCATCACAGTCATATACCACAATCTATTCATCCATTATTGTATTGTTCATCCATTCTTATATTCTTTGTTTTTTGGGGTTTTTTGTTTATGCAGGGCAATGAGGGTTAAGTGACTTGCTCAGGGTCACACAGCTAGTAAGTGTCAAGTGTCTGAGGCCGGATTTGAACTCAGGTTCTCTTGAATTCAGGCTGTCTCTTTATCCACTGTACCACCTATCTGCTGCCATTTTTATATTCTTAAAAGAGTTTTCCTAAAATACTGAGAGGTCCCAAATAATACAACCAGTATTTGTTATATGTTTCAGAAGCAGAAAATGAACCCAGGCCCTCCTGGTTCTATGACTTGTATGTATGTATGTATAGTATATGTCTGTGTCTATGTCTATATATATGTGTATGTCTACATACATGTATATAAATGTGTGTATATGGCTGTGTGTATTTCATAACACACGTGTATGCAATGTTCATGTGAATTCACATTGCATTATATGTTTTATGTGCCTGTATATATAAATGCATAAAGTATGTATATGTATGTATACATATATGTATGTGCATGTATAATTTATGAGCACATGCATATATTTCTATGAATTGTGGTTATATAAGTATATGTGTTCATATGTATTTGTTGCTGTATAACCACACACATATGAACATCTAAAGAAATATTGAGTCATTCATAGAAGAGAGGTCCTAGCATCTCGAGGTTGGGGTAGATCAGGAAAAGCCTTATATAGAGGGTAACAAGCTCAGCTTTGAAGAAAACTAGGAATTGTAAAAGGCAGGGATAAGAAGATATTGCATTATTGGCTTAGTCCCTAAAGTGGCGCTGGAGGCAGCTCATACTGGCTGGGAAGAGCAATTGTTAAATTTTCAATGTGAGCATTTACATCTCACAAATCAGAAAATGCTACAAAACAGGGCTTGATTTATTATCTTGTTAATTTCTAGACTTACAAAAGAGCTGTAGAAAAATGTTAATAATGATTCTTAAACTTTTTGAAAAAAAAGGATATGGGAGATGGAATGTGGTATGTGAAAAAGAATAGGTGAGGCCATTTGGTTGGACCTTGGATTACATGAGGGTGAGAAATATGTAACAATTTGTTAAAGATTGTCTGAAACTACACTGTAAAAAGACATTAAATGATAAACAAAAGAGTTTGTATTTGTTCCTAGAAGCAAGAGGGAACCACTGAAGGTTCGAGTAAGAGAGGGATATGGTCAGGAAGAAAGTTAGAAAGTTGATTTTGGCAACTGTTTTGAAGGATAGATTGAAAAAAGGGGGAAAATCTAGTAGCAGGAATACAAAGAAGGAGCTTTTGTCTTAGTGCAGGTTAACAGGTGATGAACATTTGAAATAGGAATCCACAAAAACTGGTAAATAGCTAGATATAAGATTTGAGAAAGGGGCAGCTAGGTGGCACAGTGGATAGAGCACTGGCCCTGGAGTCAGGAGTACCTGAACTCAAATCCAGCCTCAGACACTTAACACTTACTAGCTTTGTGACCCTGGGCAAGTCACTTAACCCTAATTGCCTCACTAATTAAAAAAAAAAAAAAGATTTGAGGAAGACAGAAGAAACAAAGATGACTTTAAGGTTATGCATCTGAGTTAACGAAAAGAAGTTTAGAAGAAAGGTGGGTTTAGGAAATAAGAGAATCAATTCCATTTTGGACATGCTGAATTTTAAATGTTGGTTGGACATCCAGGTAGAGATATATAGCTAGCTACAATGTTAGATTATTGTGAACGGGGATTATTTCATTCCTTGTACTTGTTTCCTTAATGTCCTTAAAGGGACATTTGTTGATTGGTTGACTGGAATATAGATGAAATAGCATCCAGTACAGAGAATAGGTTGGAAATATAGTCTATTGTACTACTGTACTATTCCTCTTGAAATTACTTTTTCCATTTGTTGTAGTTCTACAAGAACAACTATAAATAGGTTAAATGTTTTACAGCTATTCTATGAAGAATTTTAAGTTCTTTGTCCCTTTCACATGTACCTCATGTCTTTTAACAGCCTTGATAGTCAACTAATTAGATGATAGTTAAACCATTTCTCTTCTTGGGGATCTGTTCCCTCTTATAGATACCATAACAACATCCATAGTCTCTATAGGGAGTATGGATTATTGAAGCTGGGGTTGCATATTATTGGTATGTCCTAATTTGTGTTCACACTCTTTCCTCACTTCTACATCTAATAGATTTATATCTTTGTAATCCCAATCCCTAACAGATTGCCTTGTACAAAATAATACTTTATATATGTTACTTCAATTCAATTTAATTTAAATATCATCTTCTGAAAGATAATTCAACCATAAGAGTAGAGGAGGTGAGCAAATGAGAAAACAGAGAGATAAGAAGCTCAGGAGAGAGTCATGCAGAAACCCCACTCTTGAGAGCAGGAGGTAAATAGTGCTCCCCAGCTAGGAAGGCTGAGAAGTTTTTAAAGAAGAGAGGAACAATGTTTCTGATGTGATGGGAGTAAATAGTATCTAAGAAGATGGAGTGGTTAAGTTTCAAGTGCTTTAAAGAGATCAATGCAAATAGATGTTGAGAAATAGTCCTTATATTTAGCATTTAATATTAATGGTAACTTTTGAGAAAGAAATTATAATAGAGTAGTGAGTTTGGAAGCCATATTGTAATGGGTTTGGATGGGAAAGGTTGACAAGGAAGTAGATATGACCAATATTTATACCTATTTCTAGGATGTTGAAACTGAAAAGGAAAACTGGGAACAACACCAGGTATTTGGATAAGGTTCAGCACCACAAAGTGAAAAATACAGTAAAAGTGAATGATTTCCACCACCGCCACTGTTTAAGTTAATTTTAAGGATGGCATCTGTTGCTTTTTGATTCTTCTTAAGAATGTCTGTGAGCCCCTCCATGTAGGCATTCTTTTGGGTGGATAGCACAGATCATTAAAAGAGAAATCATAAGTCTTGGGCTCAAAGTCAATCTCTGTCTTTTTGTTATGCTAGGAAAGTCACATCACCTCTCACTACCTCAGTTTGAACTTAACCATCTCCAATGACTGTTTAACTCTTTGATTCTTAGGTTCCGCAGCTGCAAAAGGAGTAAAAAGAATGGCAACTAGTATAACAGTGATTATTCTGACCCCCATTGCCTAACCAC
Source organism: Dromiciops gliroides (assembly GCF_019393635.1). Lineage (NCBI taxonomy): Eukaryota > Metazoa > Chordata > Mammalia > Microbiotheria > Microbiotheriidae > Dromiciops > Dromiciops gliroides. The sequence continues at coordinate 555,141,153 of NC_057862.1, forward strand.
CAGCTATATTACTTTTACCCCTGCCCCCAGGGTACTCTGGTAACCTTATAGGGATTGCTTCAAATATATAGCAACAACTAACATATATGAACCCCTTGAAAACCTGGGAGGTATAATCCTCCCTTACATTACCTCATTCTCTGGGGAGGAGAGCGATATTAGTTTCCTACTTTAGCTCAGTTCCTATATAGCATATTCACAACATATTTCAAGTCAAAAGAATCCCCGAGTTTTTGTCCAAGAGCCTCCATATCTGATGACTTACTTGATGGGCTAGAAGAATTATTCAACCTCAATTCCTGTTTCCAAAGTCAACATGGCCCAAGATCCCAGGTCCATAGATTCTGCCACTTGCATCTAGAACTGAAAAGGACAAAATAAAACAGACCAAAAACTCCAGACCCAATTCTCAGGGTCACAAGGCCTTAAAGGAAGAAGGGTAAGGTAACTCTTCCCCCATACCCACCTTGGTCAATAGTGTCTAAACTTCAAGTAAACAACATCTTTTCCCTCTGAATACTGCTAGAAAGAGAAAGAAAAAGACTATCCCAGTCTGGTAGTTTTAAAGATGCAGCCAATAGAAAGGGGCTACTTCCAACTACATGGTAGGGAAACAAAAGATGTTTTCACCCCATAGCTGACCTCTGCCATCTCCCACATGAGTGTCTTCATCATGGGAGAACTGGTGATCTGGGTATGTACAAAGTCTTATTACACAAATATAACCTAAAAAGGTGAACATAATAAGTTTTTAACAGCTGTATAATTACAAGTCATAGACCAAATGTTTTAGCAGACACAATACTTATCAACTGCATCCTCAACTGTTCCCATAACCTGAATTTTCTTATTTGCCTCCACACATGCTATAGTTCTGTTCCTATAGAGGAGAATCAAGGAAAGAACTTTGTGTCTTTCTTTCTTTATGTCTTTCTTTCTTTTTCTTCCTTCCTTCCTTCCTTCCTTCCTTCCTTCCTTCCTTCCTTCCTTCCTTCCTTCCTTCCTTCCTTCTTTCCTCCCTCCCTTCCTTCCTTCCTTCTTTCCTTCCTTCCTTCCTTCCTTCCTTCCTTCCTTCCTTCCTTCCTTCCTTCCTTCCTTCCTTCCTTCCTTCCTTCCTTCCTTCCTTCCTTCCTTCCTTCCTTCCTTCCTTCCTTCCTTCCTTCCTTTATCTCTCTCTCTCTCCCTTTCTTTCTTTCTTTCTTTCTTTCTTTCTTTCTTTCTTTCTTTCTTTCTTTCTTTCTTTCTTTCTTTCTTTCTTTCTTTCTTTCTTTCTTTCTATTTTTTGTCCAAAATCTTTAAGTACAAATGTACTAGAGAAATAAACACTCAGCATTTATGAAAATTAAATAAGTTTCCTATTTCAGAGTTAGTAATGAGCAAATGTTTTGACAGTGCCCAGATGATTTTTAAAACAGAGCATATTGTCTGCCTATCAACATTTAGTCTGTATTTTTTTGTTTTTGGTGAGGCATTTGGGGTTAAGTGACTTGTCTGAGGTCCGATTTGAACTCAGGTCCTCCTGATTCCAGGTCCAGTGCTCTATCCACTGCACCACCTAGCTGCCCCTTGCCTATCAACATTTAAAAGTCTTTCTTTCCCATTGATTCTCCTCTGTAGCTAGATGGTAGATAAACACTACATTTGTCTAAGAGAGTAGAGAACCTTGTTTATAATCTGAAATTCTTTCTTGAAAGGGCTCTGAATATGAGTCTATACTGTGAAATGATGAGAATTTTTAGAATACTGAAATGAGGAATTAACATTAAGAGAAAAAATACATTCTGTGAGACAAATATTGCAAAAAGAATATTAAATATTTGTCCATTATCAACTAGTAAACAGAAGTAAATTCCATCATTCTTAATCACAAAAAATAATATGCTGAAAGCGTGATTGGATTTTCATTTAAATGACCAAGTCTGCCTATTCCATTCCTTTTTTAACCATTTAGCCAAAACCTTGGAAAATCTTATACTTTAAATTTCAGATCATTCCTTCAAAGTTTTTATGAGTTGATGTTCTTGCCAATCTATATGTTTGTTCCAGTGAATCAGAGCACACCTCACCCATGCTTTTTTCATCCTGTAGGATTTGTGCCCATGTCCTCTCATAAATAGTCCACAGGGATCCACTTTATGTGTTGGGAACCTTCCTATAGATTTATTAATATTACATGACTATCAATGGATTACTATTTATTGATGATCTCTCCTAATTGTCAAATGACTGGCTCACCTTCATTTCTAGTCTTACATCCAGCTCTCTACTGTCATCCTTTAACCTCCTTTTTTAAAAAAAAAAAGTATTAGTTGGTAATGTGTTGTAGCCTTTTCATACTCATATGCCTCTCCATTGTACTGTAGGTAACCTTTGATGATAATTCATTTGATTCTGTTACGTTTCATGACTCAGTTATCTATCTTTACCCAAAGAATTTTTTAAAAATATGAATTAATAAGAAAGGAAACTGTCAAGAAAATATTTACATCAAATGTCTCTCATAAAGGCCTGATATTCAAGATCTACAGTTAGCCATAAGCATGCATGGAGCATGATCCAGGTGTAATGACACATCCTAGCACATCTGATGCACATGTCTATGTTGGAAACAGACTCAAAATATAAGCCAGAGAACCTTTTACTAATGGAAAAGTGTTAAAAGGATATGAATAAATAGTTCTCAAAAGAATTATAAATGATTAACAACAATATAGTAAATTTCTAAAGCTATATTAATTGGAGAACAAGTTATGATCTACATTGGTAGGGGGAATGTCCTAAATGACAATTATATTATCCATGAGAACATAGGTCTAATAAGAATAAGAAGATTGCTCCAAATCACTAACACTCTGTTATAATATTTAACTCTGGGGGTGGCTAGGTGGCGCAGTGGACAAAGCACTGGCCCTGGATTCAGGAGTTCCTGATTTCAAATCTGGCCTTAGACACTTGAAACTTACTGGCTGTGTGACCCTGGGCAAGTCACTTAACCCCCATTGCCCCACAAAAAAAAAATTGAAGATTCGGTGTACACTCAGACAATTATCAAAGGAAACATAAGATGGGAAGTCAGTGTTGTGGTGTTTGTGGAAACAGTTATTCTAATACACAGTTGATAGATCTATAAATTGGTCTAAACTTTATGGAAAGCAATTAAAATATATGATAAGAAAGTAACTTAAATACCCATTTCACTTTAGCCAGAGATGTGATTGCTTGTCATATAGCCCAGGCTAACTTTGACTAAGGCAATGAAAGCAAAAAGGTCCCATACAAACCAAAATATGACCAGAAATTCATCAACATACATTTATTAAGCACATACCTTTCCAGAAACTGTGCTAAATACTGAATATATGAATAAAGTCAAAAGATAGTCCTTATTTTCAAAAAAATGAGCAATACTTTTCATGGTAGCAAAGAACTTTAAATAAAGAAAATGTCTCACAACTGGGGAATGACTAAACAAATTGTGTTACATGAAGGCTACTGTGATTTAAGAAATGTGAAAAGGGGCATCTCCTTTCCATCTTTTTAGAGGTGGGATACTATGAATATTGTGAGAAAATAATGGGATTTTGGCAGATACTCAAAGGCTCACCTGGAGATTGATCTAAACTGATTGAATTAAGTGAGAGTAGTTGATTTTGCTGATTAGCCTACTTCGAGATAATTAGAATGTAACCACACCTGGATAGCCCTTAAGAAGGTATTATTCTCAGAAGCTAAGGACTTTGAACTCAACTTGAGACCACCTTCAAGTCCAGTAAACCAATGGATTTGGATGATGTCAACCAATCAACTTGAAGCAGTGTTTAATGACTGCCTCTGCTCCGGACCTATAAAAAGCTTCCACACTCAGTTTGCTGAGCAGTTTGTGGTTGAAGCAGGCTCCTGACAGAGGACTTGAGGAAGAACTGGACCAGGTTGGAACTCTAGGCTAGATAGGTCTTTTCTTAACTCTATGTGTTCTCTTTTTTCTAATACCTAGTATGCTTTAATAAATGCTTAATGCCCAAAGACTGGTGCTAAAGTTTCTAATTTAAGGTGATCACTTACATTTAGATTTTAAACATCACAGTATGAAACATTACATAGACTATGAGATTGGGTTGACAGTGTTTAGTTGCCATGAACTCCTTTTTTGTTTTGTTTTTCTTCCTGTTTTTTTCTATTTTATTTAATACAAGATAGAGCTCCCTGTGCACAGGATCGTAAGGATAAATTTCGAAATGAAGGTGATATAAAATCAAACTGCATCATTTTAAAAAATAAACTTTAGTGACATAAAATCTTAGTGTCATTAAAATCACTGTTAATATTTCCAAAGACAATCCACCCAAGACTACTTTCCTTCTTCTGTTCAATTCTGAGCCAATTAGCTGCACGCACACATATATTTGCATACATACATGCATACATACACATATATACTATATGTATATATGTATACATTCTATGATTACATATAATATATAGAGATATATCATACACACAGACATTGCTAGAAGCATTTTATAGGTTGTTCATCAAACTATGTTTCATAGTCTGGACAACTGGGATTCTCATCCACTTGTTTGTTTTTGCCCAGCATCGATAAATAGGGCAAATGATTTTGAGTAATTGTGAATAACATATGTCTAGTTAGGAAGTTGCTACTCCATATAGAAAGCTCTTCAATATTTTGAGACTTGATAAATTTAGCATAGTGGCAAATCTAGAGGACCTAATGATCTATAATGACCCCTTCTTCCATCTAGATTCTGCATCAAACAATCGGAGTAACCTACAGTGAGTGATTTTTTTTCTTTTCCCTTCAAAGGCTTGGACAAAACAAATTCTAAGTAGTTTTTTACATTGTATTCAATAAGCAACTTTTTTTGGAGAATTCATGAATGACTAAGAGAAGTGATGAGAACACACTAACTCAGAAGAATACACTCCAGATCACATAGTAATAGACTAGAAACTTGCACCCAGGTCCTCTCTTTCCAATCCAGTGATTTTTTTCCAATTCATTATATATATGATTTGGATTGGTATCCAGCTTCCCAAAGCTGATGTTGCTAAACATTTTTTTTCTTTTTTTTTTCTTTCCTTTTTTTTGTGGGGCAATGAGGGTTAAGTGACTTGCCCAGGGTCACACAGCTAGGCTAAACTTTGTAAATGTAGGGGAGCATCAGATTTCTGGAGAGATGTCTAATGTTTCACATTGATATCTAGGGAAATGATCAGTAAGAAGTAAATAAAAAATTATTCTCAGTTCGTAAGTATGTTGTGATCTCATTTGGTCTCAGAACTCTTTTACAAATTCTCTGACAGCAGTGAACCTTAGATCTAGTATGAAATAATAGTTCTATGTGCGAGGTCATAGCATAAGGAAATTATTTGAATATTTTCACTGAAATTGGGGTTGTTCGGGCGTTTTTTGCCCCTTCTCTCTCATGGCAAAAAGATGAAGTGGTCAATGATTTCCATGTCAATTAAAAATATCCAAACTCACTATGAAGAAATTAAAATATAACCCTGAACACAAACTTAGCCATGAGTATATAAACTTGGATGCTCTGACTTTGTCAATCTGACAATCACTTCTCAGTTTGCATTGAAACACATCATTCCTCACATTCTTCCTCTGATGTCAAAGTAAGACATCAAACAAGGCTCACCAGCATCTGAAAATCTTTTTATATAATTTTATAGGAAAGCAGATTCAGGGATGTTGTTCATGGGATTCCTAAATAGGCTGGGATCTTGAGCTGCATGACTACTTAAATTCCTCCCTACTTTAAGATTCTATGCATTAGGGATAGTGCCATTTTACTACTTGTCACTACCTACACTCATGGCCAAGCTCATCCTTTACTGACTTCTCCTGAATACTCTTTTTTTTTCTATTGCAGAAACTACTAGGAGCTCACAACTGTGCCATTCTTATAGTTAGCATATGTGAAGACTTTTGGTTATCACTGTTCCCCACTGATATTATTGCTTTGGGGAAGCCCTAGGTCATACAACTTCTCTAGTCAGTTACATAGACAGGGCATAACTGCTTCTTCCCCACCCTAAAACTCACTTTTACCATACAAGTGATAACTCAAGAATCACTTTGACCAAAGAATTCGCCTTTTGAGTTTAACTTGATTGCTCTTACTTTCTCATACCTGACAATTACCTGCAAGAGTTTGCATATCCTTGCACATATCCTTCCTCACATTCTTCCTCCAAATCTCAAAATGAGATATGAAGCAAGGATGAGCAGTATCAGAAAACATCTTGAAATGATTTCAAGTTACTGCAGCAGTTTGTAATGATTGAATACAAAGAACTGTGCAATGTCCCATCTACCCTCAACCAAGGTCTATCTTTTCCTCAGTTCTCAGCCCTCATTATAAGATTCCATAAATTTTTCTCTATCTAGACAAACAAAAACTGCTTGAATGAATTTAAGCATACTAATCATTCCATCTCCTAACTTCAAACAATAAGTTCATCTTCAAGATCAGGAATGGAGAATGTGAGAAAAGAAAGGGCACTATCTGACTTCTGTGCTCATTTGGAGCCTTAACTACCTTAACTTGAAGAGCCTAAAACAACAGTAATTAGCCATGAAGGAGTAGCACAGTAATCCTGATTTCATTATACTGGCTCCAACAAAACAGTTGCAAACTCAATCCTCAAAGTCAAACTAAATCCATGACATTTATAACAAATAGTTAATTTGTTATGTCAGTGGGTTAAAAAAATGCAAAATACTAACTGTAACTAAGAAAGGATACCAAAAATGTTTATACCAGGGAGAGATCATGATCTTTATGTTAAAGAAAAATAGATAGGCATGACAACTGTTCAACATTAAGAAAGGAAATCCAAACTCTGGGCTGTTATGGGTGAGCTTGTTATTTCCGAAGCACACAGGCACAGGCAAGCAGAACTCTGAAATCTTTTATAGCCCTGATTTCTTAAGTATGATGACATTTTCTTCCATTCATTAAAAGGTCATTTTGAAATATTAAAAGGACAATGAGTACATTGCCATATTTTTTTTCTTTTATTACCTATTTCCCTGGCCAGGAGGAAACAAACATATTTCTAGGATGACATAGTCTTTTGTCTCATTAAGTTTGAGGTTAATGAAGGAAAAAGTCCTAGCAATGGTGAAATTCCAACAAAACTTGGGTAGGTCCTCTTTACTGTATATTTAGGGATAGGGAATCTGGTAAGACCCTCATCTTTCATGGGAAATGCAATATTGAATATGGTAGAACCCCTGAGGTAGAAAGGTTGTTTGAGTTGGGAGAAATATAGGCTCATCTCTAATACTAGCCATATGACTATGAGATGCTGTGCTCCTGACACATAACTTGTAGTCTGTATCTATCCATCTCATACTCTGCCATCCCCTTTTATTTTTGCCTTCAATCTTTCCCAACACTGAAGCCATCAGAAGAAGGGACCTTAGAGGTGATCTAGTTCAACCCTTATTTTAGAAGAAAAGAGCCTGAAATCTAGAGTGATTAAATGACTTTTAAGGGACACTTTGATGTAGATACATTTAGTGAAATAACACAATGAGAATGAAGCCTATGTTCAGGAATTATGTGATATAAAAGAGATAAGGCATTAATAAAATAAAACAGAAAAAAACACAAAGTAGCAATAAAATCTCTCTCCCACAAACACAGGAGAGGAGTCATAGATAGGGAATGATCAGGGCACATGAATGGAGAAGCAATTCACACTTTCCAGCTGTTGAACATCTGCTAACATCTTCTGGTGATGTTTTCCCATTGTTCCTGTTGGGCCCCATCCCTGATGGTTTGTGTTGAGTGTGGCTTCTGCTAAACATGTAGTGTCCAATGGATAATGAATCTCCAAAAGACATCTAATCTCTATCAGACATTGGTGCCTCCTCATTCCCATGAATGTGAAGTTGTGAAGCTGTGACCAAACTTTGGCTATGGTTGCAGTCTTTAACAAGAGGGTTATCTTTTCCTGATCATAGGATAATTGGACTCTGGCATGATCGTTTAGTTGGAAATTCTGAGGTTTTCCCTGAGACAACTCTTTTAGAAAACAGAAGCCCTTAATATTCACATCCATCAGCCCAGGAAGTGAGGGAGAGGGAGATGCCACACTGGGGGTCTTTATTGAGGGCCTGTTGATTTCTTTCAGACGCTTTGCTAGAAAATGTTTTTCTTTATAAAAGGACATTCTTTAGCCTGAGCACCAAACTTCTTTAGGACACAGAGAAAAGTCACTTAAAGTGACTTTTCCAGGTTACATTTTTTTGCACTCTATTTTCTTGAAGTTAAGATTTGCACCTCTAATAGAGACCTTTCTCTAACAAAAGACTAAAAAGTCATTTAAGTTCCCTGCTTAATTTGCATTAGCTAAGCAACACCTAGTCAACCTTCCGGTAGAAGCTATTTTTCTGACAAAACGACAAGGGAGGAGAACGTGGGGTGGCGGAGAGGGCGGCCGGCCTGGGCAGCATGGGACGGGCGGGGGCTCCGGGGCCACTGTGCCGGGCCGGCTCTCCGGTCCGGCCTCTCCGGGTGCGGCTGGTCCCGGGGGACTGAAAAGAACCGTGTTGTCTTGTCCCCCGGGCAAGGTCTTCATCCAGCGGGACTACAGCAGTGGCACACGGTGCCAGTTCCAGACCAAGTTCCCTGCCGAGTTGGAGAACCGGATTGACTGGCAGCAGTTTGAAGAAACAGTTCGTACTCTAAATAACCTTTATGCAGAAGCAGAAAAGCTTGGGGGCCAATCTTACCTCGAAGGCTGTTTAGCTTGTTTGACAGTATATACTATCTTTTTGTGCATGGAAACAATTATGAGAAGGTTCTGAAGAAAATCACCAATTATATTCTGGAACAGAACGAGAAGATTTATGCTCTGCAGGGTCTCCTTCTGACAGACCCAATTGAGAGAGGACTTCGTGTTATTGAAATTACCATTTTTGAAGACAGAGGCATGAGAAGTGAAAGATAAACCATGGAGTTAAAGAGTCCGTTTCAGAATGGGACTCTCTTCTGTCCACCGGCCAACTGCAGAGTGTCCCCTACCTCCTCTCCAAGCATCATTCCTTTGTATCTGCTGCCAGAGCCACGGTGCCATTCTACTCCAAGGACTAACTTTCTAAAATTCCGCTCCTGGGGTGACATCTAGTCGCTCAGCATCCACTTTGTGTCTTTAAACTGTGTAGGACTCTATAATCTTTGTAGTTATTTCTGAGAAAATATAATGAAGCATTTCACTTTTTTAATTCGAAACAATTTAATAAAATGAGCTGTGTAAATCAGCCCAATCCAAAATCCATTTTCATCTGCCACCAGGACTATTGGTTCTGCTCAATATTTATGCTTTCATCTCTACCAGGTGATTTTTTTTTTTTATTTCAGCAAGCCATATCCAGGTTTGGTTTCATTTTTCCTGAACTGAAGAAGGCCTTTTCTTCCTGACCTGGTTTTTGATGAGGAGTAAGATAGGCCTGTGGCCTGCTGACATCTCCCAGACCTCAAGGAACTCACAGGATTGCCAGAAGATCTGTCTCTACTGTTAGCTTCTCATACCGAAGCTCATTGGAAAGATGATGTATAATGCTATTTGTTTAATGTAGCACTTATTACTAAGTGAACAAGTATTCTATGTGATTTCCAGTTACCTTGATTCTCCGTGGAGAATTTTATATCATTACTACATTGCCATGAACATTGGGAGGATGTAGTATGTGTTGCTTGTTTTATTAAAACTATGTAAGCACAATAAAGTGGATGCTAAACCATCAAAAAAAAATGACAAGGATGCTGGGGATCAAGGTCCTCCAGTTTCTTGATTCTAAAACTTTTTCTCTCCCAAGAAGATGAGTAGGAAAGGGAAAGGTATCAAAATAAAAATAAACCCAAGGGACAAGTCCATTATATTCTGTTGCATATCAAAATCCCTTTACATGTCAACAACAAAAACCCAAACTTTCCTAAACTTGGCGTATATCTTTACATAAAGAATTGTTTTGTTTAAGGGAAAATGTTTTAATTTAAAGAATATCCATGGTTTAATGGGCCATGTGTTAATGCTCTTTCAACTCTAGTTACTATTGCAGTGACCTGGTGTCCTTTCCTTAAGTCTCTCAGCACACCACTCTGTCCTCTACAAAGTGATTTCCCCAAAACACATTCCATGTAACTCCCCTACTCAACAAATTTCAGTGGCTTATAAGGTCAAAAATAAACTCCTTTGTTAGACATTTAAAGCCTTTCACAATCTGAACCCGGACTACCTTGCCAGCCTTATTGTATATTATTCCCCTTAATATGAATTACCATTTTCTTACTGCATAGGCACTTTAGGATTGCTAGGAAATGGATATGAAACAGAGAGATTCTTTGTCCTAAATACTGTAAGCTAAAAGATAATCTAATTTGAAGCTAGAAGGAAGAAAGGGTAAAGCTCAGTCATGACTATTCCAGAGAGGAAAGTGAGAGATTGATCAAGAATGACAGAAACTCTCTGTGGGTTCTTCCTACAAAGACTTTCAGAGGCAGCTCAGTCTCCAGTGAACAGAGGGGGCAAGTCATTCTTCTCCAAGTAGACATTGGTCAAAATTGGCTGGGATCATATTACAGCTGCACCAAAGTCTTCCTGCCACAGGGGTGCTCTAGCCAAAAACACCATGGCAGTGATTCAAAAACATGTTGACATGGAACCAATACCCACATTTCTCTCCCTCAGACTTATGGCAGCCAGGCTTAGGCCTTTGTGGACCTCCTGTGAAAACCAACTGAGATAGCAGATGTGAAACCGATGAATTACCTTAAGGTACAAGCTTCAGGAAAGAGGCAACCTAGCCTAGAAATAGCATGCTGGACCCTTAGAAGGAATCAAATGCTCTAATATTCCTTGGCTGCATTAATATGGGAAAAGTTACTGAACTCCTTTAACTCCTTTAAACTTTCTTGTCCACTTGTAATGGTTCCCACATCTAAATAAATGGTGAGAGCATTTCCCAATTTCTGAGACCTTTCTATAAACTTCACTGAAATATTTAATTTTTAGAGTCTTGAAGAAATTTTAAAATAGCCCTAACTCACAAAAATTCAGGTGGTATTTAAAGTTATAAGGCCATCAGTCAGAATGTTTGGGGATAAAAAACAAAGCCATAAATAAAACCAACAGTAGGAGCCTAACTCTGTACTACTGCAACAACCAGTATTTTTACAATCAAATGCAAAGTCTTGTAAAGGTGATTATAGTCTTATCATCATGCTAAGTGTGAGAAAGATGGGGAAAAGGAAGTATGTTGAATGAGGAGAACTGTCCCACTTTGTCCCTGTGAGGCTGGTTTGGAGAATGCTTATTGTCTGGCAGTACTTGTGATTTTTGCTGAGGCTATAGAAAAGGGGTATAATTTGTTTCATTTAGTGAAAGCACCACCTTTATCATTCATCATTTCTCCTCAAACTAGACAAAATTAATAGGGTCACAGAGTAGAAGGAAGTGGGTTCAGATATTGGCTCTTGCTACTTAGATTATTTTTCAAAGGACAAGTCACTCAATCAACCAATCAGTCAGTCAACAAGCATTTATTAAGTGCTTACCATGTGCCAGGTATTAGGTTAGCAACAGGGGATACCAAAATAAGAAACTGAAATAATCCCTACTCTCAAGATGCTTACATTCTGATGGGGAAAAAAAACAGGTCCCTATGTAAGTATATGCATAACAAATATAAATAATACAAGGTAATTAGGGAGGTAGGCTAACTTTCCTTATCTATAAAATGAGGGAGTTAGGCTTGGTGACCTATAAAGTTCCTTCTAATACCCAAAATATAAGAATTAACAAAAGTTGACATTTATATAATGCTTTAATGGTTAGAAATTGCTACATTGTATATAACAACAATATTGTTTTAAGAATGAATTTGAGAGGGGGCAGCTAGGTGGTGCAGTGGATAAAGCACCGGCCCTGGATTCAGGAGTACCTGAGTTCAAATCCGGCCTCAGACACTTGACACTTACTAGCTGTGTGACCCTGGGCAAGTCACTTAACCCCTATTGCCCTGCAAAAAAAAAAAAAAAAAAGAATGAATTTGAGGAAGATGGTGGAGGAAGGGCTGTGACTCTCCTGTGTTCCCAACAAATCAGCCCACACAACTCTAAAAATAATGCCATAAGACAATTCCTGGAGCAGCATAACCCACAAAGGAAGAGAGTGAAACTGTTTTCCAGCCAAAGGTGGATTAATTAGGCAACTGGGATCATCTGCTGTTCAGGGTGATAGAGGAGCTCAGTGCACAGCACAGATCCAGCCTCAGGCAGGCCAGGACTTGAGAGCCTTGGAATCTTCAGTGGCTTCTTCTGACACTCATCTCACAGACCAGTGGGGGGGTCTAGTAGTTGGCCAGGGAGACAGGGGATAGGTCTATGCTGGAGCTAAGGTGGAGTGCCCATATTATGAACCAGTAAACAGACTTGAGTGGCAGCAGCCCTATGGGGGAGGGGCACAGGCACACCAAATTTCCCACAATAGACAATAAGATTTCAATGAGACTTCTGCTTCCTGTTTAAAGAGAAAGTGGGCCATGGTTACTTACAGGTCAGACAGGCTGAGAACGTGCCTAATTGTACCCCCTAGGGCTCCCTGTAGCCTGGGTCAGTGCATCCTGGAAGTAGTGCTATGCATTAAGAAGGAGTTAAAAGCCAATAAATAGACAGTCAAGATGAGCAGGCAGAGAAAGCAGCAGACCATCAAAAGCTTCTTTGGTGTCAAGGTAGATCAAAATACACCCTCAGAAGAAGATAATAACAAAGTCAAAGCCCCTACTTCCAAAGCTTCCATGAAAAATATGAATTTGTCTCAGGCCATGGAAGAGCTAAAAAAGGACTTTGAAGATAAAGTAAGAGAAGTAGAGGAAAAAATTAGAGAGGTAGAAAAAATGGAAAGAGAAATGAGAGTGATGCATAAGGGTCATGAAAAAAAAGTTCAACAGCTTGAAAAGCCAAATTGGCCAATGGAAAAGGAGGTACATGAACTTTCTCAAGAAAATTATTGCTTAAGAATTAGGATAGAGCAAATAGAAGCTAATAACTTTATGAGAAATCAAGACACAATAAAGCAAACCCAAACAAATAAAAAAATAGAAGGCAATATGAAATATCTCCTTGGAAAAACAGCTGACTTGTAAAATAGATCCAGGAGAGATAATTTGAAAATCATTGGACTACCTGAAAACCATGATCAAAAAAAGAGCTTAGGAGAAAATATTTTTAGCAGCTAGAAAAAAAGAATTCAAATAATGTAGAGCTACAATCAGGATAACACAAGATCTAGCAGCTTCTACATTAAAGGACTGCAAGGCATGGAATATGATATTCCAGAGGGCAAAGAAACTGGGATTACAACCAAAATTCACATACCCAGAAAAACTGAGTATAATCTTTCAGTGGAAAAAAAATTGGACTTCAGTGAAAAAAGATGAATTTCAGGAATTCATGATGAAAAGACTGGAATTGAATAGAGAAATTGACTTTCAAATAGAAGACTCTAGAGAAGCATAAAAAGGCAAACAGGAAAAATAAATTGAGGGATATATAAAAGGTTAAACTGTTTACATTCCTACATGGGAAGATTATACTTCTAACTCATAAGAACTTTCTCAGTATTAGGACAGCTGAAAGGAATATACTTTGACAGAGGGCACAGGTGTGAATTGAATATGAAGGGATGATATCTGTAAAGCATTTATTTTTTGTTTATCCTTGCTTTTTGTTGGGCAGGCAGGTTGGAGTACCTTATGTCTGGGGCCAGATTTGGGCTCAGAGGCTTCCTAGGTCTAGGACTGGTGCTTTGTCCACTGTGTCACCTAGCTGACCCATAATGATATCTTTAAAATAAAGTTAAGGGGTAAGAGGAATCCACTGGAAGAAAGGGAAATGGAGAGGTGGAATGTGGTAAAGTAGCCCACATGAAAGAAACAAGAAAAAGCTTATGGAGTGGAGGGAAAGATGGGAAAGGAGCAGGTGAGTGAGTGAGCCTTACTCTCATTAGAATTGGCTCAAAAAAGGAATAACATACACACTAAAGTGCCTATAGTAATATATTTGGCCCTAAGGGAAAGTAGGAGGGGAACATGATCAAGGGGGAAGAGGTGAAAGAAGGGAAGGCAGATTGGGGGAAGGGGCATTAAAAACCAAAACACTTTTGAGGAGGGATACAGTGAAAGAAGATAGAAAATAGAGTAAATATGAAGGGGAGGGAATAGGATGGAGGGTAATACAGTTAGCAATAGTAACTGTAAAAGAAATGATGAGCAGGATGCTATTAGAAGGACTTATGAAAAATGCAAACCATAAACAGAGAAAGAACTGATGGTATGTGAATACAGATTGAAGTATAATTTTATTTGTTAGTTACTCTTTCTAAAGTTATTTTGTCTGCTTTCATTCACAACCTGACTAATGTGAAGATGTTTTGCATAACTGCACATGTATGACTTATATTGAATTGCTTGATTTCTAAGGGAGAGTTGAGGAGGGAAGGAATAAGAAAATTTGGAACACAAAGTATTAACAAAATCAATGTTGGAGGGGCAGCTAGGTGGTGCAGTTGATAAAACATTGGCCCTGGATTCAGGAGGACCTGAGTATAAATCAGGCCTCAGACACTTGACACTTACTAGCTGTGTGACTCTGGGCAAGTCACTTAACCCTCATTGCCCCACCAAAAAAAAAATCAATGTGAAAAAAATTTTTTTACATGTAACTTGGAGAAAATGCTAAGCAAAAAATTTGGAAAGAAAAAAAAAGAATGAATTCAAACAACTGTCATTTTGACTATTACAAATACACAAATTAAAAATAATAGACATATAAAGACACTATCTACATCCAGAGAAAGAATTGATATAGAAGTGTGTATAGAATAATTTTACATGTATACATATATATAAATAATATGTTTGTGTGTGTATACACACACATACCTATTTTTGTCTAATATTAGTCATCTTGAAAGGGAGGGGAAAAAAGAAATTTACATGATAAATTTATTAGATATTCAAAAGGAATAGCAAGTTGTGAGTAATAGATTTGCAGTTTCATGTGTAATCATCTTTTTATTATACTATGTTATGTAAATGCTTGCTTTATTCCATAAATTAAAAATATAATATTAAAAAACATAATTGCTTTGCATACATTTTCATTTGAGCTTCATAATAACCCTGTGACCTTTCCCTCTCCCCCTCCCCTCTGTTTTTTAAATAGATGAGGAAAATGAACTTCGAAAAGTTAAGTGATCTCACCCATGCTCATATAACTAGTAAGCATCATTGTCTAGATTTAAATCCAGATATTCCCTAATGCTAGGCTGAACACTCTTTGTGTGATATTAGAATCCTCTACTCCAAGTCTCTTTTACTTCTTCATGAATCCTCATCTGCTCTCTTCTCTTTAAAGAGAACTAATCCTGTCTTGACTTCTCCAAAACATTTGCAGAAATCCAGCTTTTTCAAGGTCAATTTATTATATCACAATATAAAGAATTCTAAGGTAGTCAAAAGATTTCTCCCTAATGAGATCAGTTTCTTATTTTGGCCCATGGAAGTATGCCTTTAAATCTCCTATGAAAGAATGGTAGCAGAATAGAACTTAAACAGATAAACATATGGTCATTGAATTGTACAGGTCACTGAGAATTTTCAGTAATTACAACTGAAATAATAATATAACATAATAAACCCAAAGACCCAAGGTTTGGGGATAAAAGCTCCCTATATTACAAAAAGTGCTGGGAAAATGGAAAAGCAGTCTGACAGAAACCAAGCATAGGTCAACAAATCAAGCCAAATGTCAAGATAAAATCAAAATGAGTATAGGATTTAGACATAAAGGGTGATACCAAAAGAATATTAAGGGAACAAAGAAAAATTTACCTGTCATATCTGTGAATAAGAGAAAAGTTTGTGACCAAGAAGAGATAGCATAACAAGAAGCAAAATGGATTTTCTTAAATTACATGAAGCTAAAATATTTTTGCAGAAACAAAACCAATACAGACAAAATTAGAAGGAAAGCAGGAAATTGTAAGGGGGCTTGTAGCAAGTTTCCCTTTAAAACCCAAAGGGAACAAAGTCAATTTTCTAAAAAAATGTCATTTCCCAATTGAAAAATAGTTAAAGGATAAGAGCAGGCAATTGTCTGAAAAAGAAATCAAAGCTAAAGTAATATAAAAACTCTGTAAATTATTAATAACTACAGAAATGCATATTAAAACAAATTTGAGGTACCACACTATACCTATCATGTTGGCTAATATGACAGAAAAGGAAAATGATAAATGCTTGAAGGGATATGGAGAATAAATACACTAATATACTGCTGGTGGAGTTATGAACTGCTATAGAACAATTTGGAACTATAACCAAAGGAGCATAAAACTCTGCATAACCTTTGACCCCAAAATACTACTACTGTGTCTATATCCCAAAGAAATAAAAGAAAAAGAAAATGGACCTGATGAAATACTATTATGGGATAAGAAATGACAAAGGAAATTATTTCAGAAAAACATAGGAAGACTTATATGAACTGATAAAAAGCAAAGTGAACAAAACCAAGACAACATTGTATATAGTATCAACAATATTGTAACAATGATCAACTGTGAAAGACTTAGCTATTCTGATCAATACAGTGGTCTGCAACAATTCCAAAGGACTCATGATGAAAAAATGCTATCATCCACCAGAGATAAAACTGATGAATTCTGAGGGCAAATTGAAGCATATTGTTTTTCACTTCATTTTTTTATTTCACTTTATTTTTTTTATTTCTCCTTTTTTTCAACGTGGTTAATAAAGAAATATATTTTGCATGACCTCCCTTATTTTATAGGTATCAGATTGCTTGTCTTCTCGACAGATGGAAAAGTGAATTTGGAATTCAATTTTTTAAAAAGGAATGCTAAAATAAATATTTTGAAAAGAAATAAAAAATAATAAAATTGCATGGCAAATCTCAGTGTCCTCAACTGTAAAATGGAGATAATAATATTACCTATCTTCCAGGGTTCTGAAAATTGTATGAAATAATATTAATTTTCTTTTTCAAAAAATGCTTAGCACAGTTCCTGGTACATAATAAGAGTTATATAAATGATTATTCCCTTTCTCTTCTGGCCTCTGACACATTGGTTATATGATCCTAGATAAGTCACTTGCCCTTTCAGTGTTCCAGAGAACTTTCTAATACTAAAATATTGTAGAGCAGTTACCTATTTGCTATAAGAAGTTTTCTAAAACTATGAAATCAGAGCTTGAAGTCAAATGGATGCATGAATTCACCAACCTCCAACTTGAACTAGGAACTTTGCTTACAAATATTTTCTTAATTTTTCAGTCTTATTACTCACCCTCTTGGGAAGACAGAATGAGGACCACCCAAGAGATATATCCGATGAAGTCAAATGACCCAGGTTTGGTTTCTAATTCTGTTGGTGATTTTCTCATGGAGCCTGAAACAGGGTTCATTTCTCCCTTATCTATTTCTTTACCCATCTTTTAGTATGAAGGTAATAGAATGATATTAATTTAGAGATGGGAAACTTAGAGATCAACTAATATGGTGCTCTTCCTTTTTAAAGTTAGCTTTAGTGACTATTTGGAACATGTGGGAATACTCATTTATTATCCACATGTAGTTTATTCAAGGATAATATTTAATACAAGACTGCCTTCTCCACTGCCACCCAGAAAGAACCCTTCTGGACTACTTAATCCCTTTATCCTTTCTTAACATATGCTTGAGCAAACTGATTGGAAATTAATGGTAATAAGACAGTTAGTGATAAGTGCTTTTATTTCCATTTTACAGATGAGGAAACAGATTTTAAGATGAAGTAACTTTTCCATCATCATTCTGAGAGTAGTTATCAATGCTCAGATACAAACCCAGGTCTCCTTACTCAGTACAGTGTGTGTGTGTGTCGGGGGAAAGCATTAGATTTGTATTCATAAGACCTGAGATACAATTCTAGCCTATCTCTCCCTATTGATCATTGGTCAATTTAATCTCTCTGGATATCAATTTCTTCATATGTAAAAAGGTGGAGTTCGGCAGAAGACCTCTAAAATCCCTTTGAGCTCTGAGCCTATGATGCCATGATTTCTGTGTTACAAAGGAGTGAGGATAGGACTATTTAGAAGAACTGCATTTTACTTCTGGCTTCACCATTAATTAGTTATGTTATTTACAAAAGAATCATTTAACTTTTTTGAAATTCAGTTTCATCATCTTTAAAATGGAGATGCTGAGCTTAAAGAGAGGTTTCCTTTAGCAGAACCTAAGGTTCTTTACAGTTAAAATTCTCTGTCCATGTGTTTATGAGTGCTTCTAGATGAAAACAGCCAATGGACTTTGCCCAAAGGGGGAGGTGACATATATGTCCCTTAAAAACCATTATGATATATAGGTATAAATTCAGGTAAATAATTTAAAGAAGCTTGCATCTGACTGAAAACCAAGCCTGTTGTTTGTATGTCCCTTTCTAAGTCATCAAAGCTTAGTTTTCAAAAGATCAATGTCTCCCACAAGGTATCATTAAATTATTGCATTGCTTTGTTTATTATGTTTCCTGGTGCAGATATTTTGTTCACCGTTAAACAAGAATTTTTAGATGTCTTCTATATACAAGGCACTATACCAGGTCCTGAGGATACAAATTAAAAATTATTATTATGATGATGATGATTGTTCTTGAGAACATCACATTCTATTTGTACATCCTATACACAGAAAAATAATCAAAAGAGAATTTCAAGAGAGTATAAAGGTCTAACAGAAGCAGATCAAAAGCAAGCTATAGTTTGTTGATTAAATTGATTGATTAAAAATTAAATATTAAACATGAATACAGGTAAATTTAATAACAATTTATAATTGAATTAATTTCAACATAAAATAACTTTTTAAGTCAGTTCCCTTACACCTGGGATTAGAAATGTCCTTCCATTTTTCATTGAGTCTCTGTCCACTCTTTCTTTTCATTCTCATTCACTTTTCTTCTCTTATGCTTACCCCACCACCACCACCACCACCACTTTGCTCAATTTCATAAGTCATTCAGTATTTCTTTGAATTCCTCATAATCATTTGTCTTGTTGGTTCTCATTCCAGCTCCCATAGGAGATGGTTGTAGGAAAATGGGCAGAAAAAGAGTGAAGCAGTTGAGGCAAATTAAAGGAGAGAAAACATCATGCAATTGATTTGTGGGGTTTGGGCTATTGAAGTATATAAGAACTTGAATTTAGGAAGAAAGAATTTGACAAAATTTGGGATAAATTGATGATAATCTCCAGGCCAAAATACTGGCCTGTGTTGTGAGAGAAAAAGGATCAAGGATAATTAAGGAGTATGTAAAAGGATCAAGGAAGATTGGGAATAGAACCTGAAGAGGGAAGCTCAAGAAAGATATATAGTAAATACTTGGTAAGTCAAAGTAAGAAAAAATAGAAATACATGTGGGAAAATGTGAGGGGTAAGGAAATTAATGGAGTAGATTGGAGGGTAGGGTAAACTGGTAAAACTGACAGAATATTCGTACTAAAAAGGAGGTAGGTATGGCTGTGAAGTTATTGTTGAAAAAAAAGTAAAGAATTGTGAGTGGGATTCATTCAGAAGATATAATGTGTTTAAAAAGTGTTGACCTTATGATCACAGTTGAAGTGTAAACACTCATAAATAGTTTCATGAAAAAATGTTGAAAATCTCGACCTTTGTGAAGAATAAGGGAAATTAAGCAGTGACTATATTGAGTATGACCTAGTTGTATTTCTGCCATAGATGAGAGATGATTATTTGCGTTCCAAATATATGCAGGTTAATCTCCTTTATGTAAGTGAAGGTAAAGGCACTCAATGATTTTTTTCTAGGTTGTTAGGGAGAATTCCTAATGAGATCAGAAGCAAGGAACTCAATGGGGGAAATGCAGAAGAGGGTCAAGGTGAAGAAGAGGTAAATAACGGAAATAGAGATTATAGATAACTTCATCAAGACTAACCTCATTCCCTTTCTTGATCAGATCGCTAAACTAATATTTGAAAAGAATGTTAGGGATATAGTTTACCTAGAATTTAGTAAAACTTTTCCTAAAGCTATCATGCTATTCTTGTGGAGAAGATGGAAAGAAGTGGTTTAGAGAATAATGTAACAAGATGGATTCCAAATTGGTTGGATATAGTTATTTTAGAGGTTGGAATAGCCATTAATGTTTCAATATCAATAAAGCAGGAGGTCTCTATTGGAGTGCTCCAGCAATGTGTGGTTGACCTTATGCTATTTAATAATTTTATCAAGGAAATACATAAAGGAATAGATGGTGTGCTCATCAAATTTATGGATGGCTACTTTTTGTTGTTTTGCTGTTTGTCCTTCATTCTTGAAGAGGACCTTGACATGAGGATGTGATATCATTACTCAGAGTGAACTGAATTTAGGTAAGGGAGGACTGTGCTAAACCACCAGCCTCACTCTCTCCTTCAGAGCCATCTGAGTCCAGTGGCAAGTTATAAATCAGGATGACTGGAGATGGCCCCAGATGTTTGAGACAATTTGTGTTTAAGTGATTTGCTCAGTGTCACACAGCTAGTAAGTGTCAAGTGTCTAAGACCAGATTTGAATGCGGGTACTCCCAACTCAAAGGCCAGTGCTCTATCCACTGCGCCACCTAGCTGTCCCTTATAAGTGGTACAAAGTAGAGAAATATAGTCAATGCAGTGGATGACAATAAGTATCCAAAAGGATCTTGATAGACTAAAGTATTGGTATGACTCAAGATGAAATTCAGTTGAGGTAAGTGTAAAGTCTAGTAATTGGCTATAATAAATCAACAACACCAGTGTAAATTGGGGATTAGCATGGATAGAGAATAATTGTTCTGAAAAAGATCTTGGGATCATAGTGCACTGCAGGCTCAATATGAGTCAGTCATGATGTGAAAGTAAAAAAAGCTAACATGATATTGGACTCCATTAAGAGTACCTTATATTCCAGGAACAAGAGGTTAATTGTTCCCCTCTAATCTGTCCTTATTAGATTTCATCTTTTATATTCTATTTAGTTACTGGCACCACACTTTAAAGGGGAAAAAAAGTACATCGATAAGCTGTATTGTATCTAGAAAAGGGCCAATAGTCAGTCACTAATTTTTTTTATGCACATACTCTGTTCCAGGGACTGTGCTAAACTTTGAGGATATGAAGAAAGGCAAAGACAGTCCCTGATCTTAAGGAGTTCACAATCAGAGGAAGGCCACATAAAAAGATAAAAAGCGTGGGAGAGGAGTTAAGGTACTTGGTATAGGGGTATGATGAAGTCCAGAGGAGGTCAGCTGGATGGGAGATGGTGAGATGGTTACCCTAGGTGCTTTCCTTATATGGAAGATCTACAAAGAGCTCCCCACTATCAACTTTTCACCATTTCCAATGTGTAGAAGTTGTAAAGAGGCAAATTTAAGCTCAGTGTAAAACCGAAACAAAAAACTTCAAGTTGTAATAGAGTTTTCCCAAATTGAGGTTATCTCCCTAGAGATGTGTTGGGTCCCCTCTCCTTTTAGCTTTTAAAGTAGAGACTTGACAATCCACTTGTCATGGATGATATATTTGGGATTCCTTTTGTGCAAGTATTTGTTATCCTCTTTGTGACATAGATACCTTTGGCTGTCTGGTAAAGCCTATTGAGCCCTTTTCAGAAAAAGTTTTAAACAATTTCTAAATAATATTTTAAAATAATGTGTTACATAATACATCCAAGGTTAAGAACCTCTGTTTTAGTATAGTTTGGACAGGATAGCCACCTAGGTCCCTTCCAACTTTTAAATTCTATGATTCTGTGCTAATTGCATTAAAATATGTTTTGTTGGACACAAGTAGTTTCAAGTTTTACTTACAGGTAACTTTCCATTTGCATTACTAACAAGCAGCCCCTCTGGAAGTGCTTTTATATTTCAGTTAATCATCAGCCATAATAACATCCTGATTGGTAATAAAGCACCTAGTCCCTTCCCCTATTTGGGGTTTTCTTGGCAGAGATATCTGGAGCAGTTTGCCATTTCCTACTCCAGCTCATTTTACAGATGAGGAAACTAAAGCTAATGGGTTTAAGTGACTTGCCTAGGGTAACACAGCAAGTAAGTGTCTAAGGACAGACTTTAACTCAGGAAGATGAATCTTTTGACTCTATGTCTGGCACTCTATCCACTCAACCCAGCTACTCCACTGGGGATACAAAAGAAAAAAAAGGAACTTCTATTTTCATTTGAACCCATGTCTTTCATACTCCTAAGCCAATTTCCTATCTTCAAGGAAGTTGTTATTACAAGTGGCAATTATGTGGACTTGCTTCCTTTTTTTCAAGTCTAAACTTCCTTGCAGTTTCCCATATGTCAGGCTTTTAGCAATCAAAACTGGAGTTGATTAGGCCCTTAGAGAAAAGCTGATCATACTTCACCCTTTGGATGCCCCATCTTCCCCCCCTCTGCCTACTCCTACTCTTGCTCTGGGAATGGCAATAAATCTGTACTGCCAGTGATATTGGAAAGGATAATATACTACCTTATGGCTCCAATCACCATCTATGTAACTCCCCAAACCAAAACTTTTATTTAGTTTTGTTAAACAATCCTTTATTTATTTGTTTATTTTTAGCATTCTTTTTTTTTCATTTTGAGTTCCAAATTCTTTCCTTCCCTCCAGACCCTCCCACACCCATTGAGAAGGCAATCACTATGATATTCATTATATATGTGAAGTCTTCCAAAACATTTCTACATTATCTATGTTGAAAAAAAATCAAGAGAAATAAAGTAAGAAAAGTTATACTTCAATCTATACTCAGAGTTCATCAGTTCTCTGGATGTGGATAGCATTTTTAATAATGAGTGAGTCATTTGGAATTGTCTTGGATCATTGTATTATTTAGAGTATCTAAGTCTTTCACAGTTGATCTTCGTTAAAATATTGTCATTACTGTGTATAACGTTCTCCTGCTTCTGCTCACTTCACTTTACATCAGTTCTGTGGAAATTTATTTTGATTTGGGGACCCTACCTTTAGGCTGAGATTAGAAAGCCTTAGGCCTTCAGGGTCTCTTCCCCTCCCCCTCTGCTTTAGCTGAGCCAGAAAGCCCGGTGGGCTGTGCAAGATGCCAGGTCAGACAGCTGGGGAAAAAAAAAAAGCCCCCAGCTCCCTCCGACCTGAGCGAAAGATCCCGGCTAGCCTGTGCTGAGGCACGAGCTGCTTGAGCACACCGCCCCCCACCCCCAACCAGCCGCAGCCCTGGCTAGCGGATTAGCTTGGTTTGTGGGGGCCCAGGAAGCCCGGAGATTTCAGTGGAGAGAAGAAAAGGTATATAGAGACCTGAGAGTTAGACTCAGGGGGGTTTGGACAAGGACGGGAGAGAGAGGCTTAGAAGAGGTTTGGACAAGGAGACAGGGGGACAAGAGAGGGGAGGACAGACAAGAAGAGGTCAAGAGGCTGCTGAGGAGGCGGCAGACTGACAGAGCAGACAGACAGAAGGTCTGTGAGAGAGAAACACAGGGGTTCAGAGGTGGCAGTAAGGAGAGGAAAGTTAGAAGCTGGGGGATTTACAAAGTGAAAGGGCTCAGAGTTAGAATAAAGGACCTGAATACCCTGAGGCAAGAGGTGGCTAAAGCCCTTATTGTATTCAAAAAGTTCAAAGCACAGCAGGTGGGAAAGAGATACATTGGAAAGAGACCACAGGAAAACAGTCAGGTTGTACATTTTATTTCCTTGTATTCTTAATTTAAATAGTATCTCATAAATAAACTCTGCTTTGATTATTTAGTTAAGAGGCTTCTTAATATTTTGCTTATCAATTTGGGAGTGGAGCAGTGTGGTGGAACTTTATAAACGGCCCACATTAAATTAAAAGCAATCAGCAAAACAGTCAAAAGTCCCCAGATTAGTCCTCCAGTCAGATTAGGTCCCCAAATTAGCCCTAGTTAATAAAATATTTTTACAATTCATATAAGTCTTCCAGGTTTTGATGAAACCGTCCTCTCACAATAGTATTCTATCACAACCATATATCATAACTTGCTCATCCATTCTCCAGTTGATGGGCATCCCTTCAATTTCCTTTTATACCACCACCCAGGAATCAGCTGAAAATACACAGCAGAGCTCCTGTTGCCTTCCAGCTTCCAGCTAGAATGGCGAATTCTTCCCATTCCCAGCAACCCCACACAGCCCCCAATCAATTATCTGGCCGCTCTGCCACTCACATGACTGCCATCACTAGGCTTCCAGTCATAATTTTGCCAGGCCTATTGTAGGCATTGGCGAGTGGTGATGATGTGAGATGCCAGCGCCATGGCAACAGCTACAACCAGTGGGTGGAGCACCGTGCAGTTTGTGGAGCCCCAGGCCAGTGTGCTAGGCATAAAAACCTCAAATAACAATTAGTTCTTTACATCACTAAAGGTTGGCCACAAGTGATTTTTTTTTTTGGTGGTAGTCAAAGCAACTTGTTATAACTGTTAACTAAGGTGTGGAAAGAATGCAATCTGCATTTGGAAATATTCAAAGGAAGAATTAATGAGGTGTGGTTTCTAATGGGGTCAAGTTCATGTGAAGGAGAAACAAGGCAAAAATAACTACAATTTCCAACTTAAATGATGAGGCCTGTGTTGTTGCCTTTAGTAGAAATAATAAATTAAAAAACAACATCCCTACTGGGAATTTTTTTTAAAAAGTTCATACTTAGACATCTTAATTTTGAAGTGACTATAGGCTAGCCTGGTATTATTATTTCCTGTGAGGGAGCCTAGAATACCCCAAACTAGGGAAAATTAGGAAATTATTATATATGCATATGTGATCATAAGTGTAAATTCTGTAGGTTTTGCTCTACATCTGAAACTCCTGACATTTGAGAATCACAGGTATAGTACTTCTAGACCAAATTATGTAATAGGTGGATTCTCCAGGAGAGAAGAAAGAAGGCTGTTTATCATATTATTTAATTGGAGTTTTTATGTTATATTTTAGCTTATTAAAATTTTCCATACTAAATAAAACCATTGAAAGTTATAATGCTTAAGAGATAGAAATCCATTTATATGGACCAATTAAATTTTTCTTATATTTTTGTGCAAATAGGCAATTGATTCATACTAATGATTATGAGTGGCAAAGGTCAATAATAATTTCTGTACTGGAAAATAATTTCTAAGAATTTGTCTTCTGAGATAGTCTCAAAGTATTTATTAGGGCTCCTCTTAGAGCCTAGATATGAAAAAATGGCATCTGGTTTCTTAATCAAAAGCTGCAACCTTAAAAATCCTGTGGAGATGAAATGAAGATCAAATTATGATTAAGTATATTTGTGCATGTGTGTGTATATAAACATACATGTACACACACATATACATATACACTTTTTTTTCTATTGATGGAGCAGATGAGTTTATGATCTGGGTCTCTGGGTGTCTTCACAGCTAAAATTGAGATAAATCATTTGGTGTTTCACATCCATTATGCCTTTCCGCCACCACCCACCTAATGCCATCAGTCTTTCTAATTGTCTTTGGGGAATTAAAGGCCATAATTCCATTAGTGATGCTTCTTTGGTGAAGGAGTTGCAGTTGAAATTATCAGCATTTGACACATAGTTGCCCTCAGTTTTTTCCATGTGGATCAGCTGCTTCATTATTTAGCTTTCTATGAATATCTCAAAGCCTTGCTTTACAAACATGGAAGAGATAAAGTTCAGGCACCTTTTTTTTTTTTTAAGAATATGAGTGAATTGTTGATTGATATGATAAATTGATGGCATTGGGGACTTTTTCAATGACCTTAGTTGTGAAATGTGGTCATGTCTTTCTCTAGTGGTCCAACACTCTTCTATTTTTCTGCTTCTTACCAAAGAGAATGAGATTTAGTTTCTAAATTTGTTTATTTTCCCTTCACTTTTATTCTTATCTCAGGTGGTGTGGTACGTAAAGGGACTAAGTATTTATGTAGCTCTTACTAGGCAGTTAGGTGGCACAATGACTAGAGTACCAGGCATGGAGCTGGGAAGAACTTAGTACAAATCCAGCTTCAGAGACTTATTAGTTGTGTGACACTGGACAAGTCACTTAATCTTTTTTGCCTTTAGTTTCCTAATCTGTAAAATAAGATATAGAAGGAAATGGAAACCACTCCAGTATCTTTGCCTGCAAAACCCCAAAAAGGGGTCACAAAGTATCAGAAATGACTAAACAACAATAACAAAAGCACCTACTATGTACCAGGAAGGCACTTTGCAGAGCTCTTTATAAATATTTTCTATTTGGTAAAAGGGAAGGGGATATTTAACTAATTTAATATAGAGGAATGTCTCTCCTGAGACCACAGACTCATGGTATAGGGCTCTGGTTTGGAAAAGATAGTGGGAAGTCCCAGTGGGTACATCTACATTTTGGAAAAAAATTCTGGGTCAGCCAATATTCAACTCTGTATAATTGTATATATTCTCTCCTAAGAAAACATTCTCCTTTGTGTAGTGGGAACACAGAAAAATAGGAAATCACAGAAGAATATGTTTCTTAAACTATTCAGGTTCAGACATATGGTACCATTCCAAGGTGCTGGTGGCTTTCTGCATCTTTATTTGCATTTCACTTACAGTTCCTTTCAGAGCTTTCTCCAAGCCTATTCAGCCTGGATGAAAACAAAGTTTAATAACAGCCCCTTTCTTTCATTTTTTTTCTCCCTCTTGACCCTGGGTAGTAATAAACTCAATTGTAAAGTTTAGCAAAACAGCCTGTTAATATAGACAATGGAGAGGTTTGGTTGCTTTTCAAACCTCTTCTTTTTGCTTGTGAGAAGTACCGTTATATAGTATGGTATGTTTAAGAGCTAGCTTAATTTTTGCTAAATTGATTGGGTGTTACTTGCTGTTGGATGTAATCACAGAAGAATGTACAACTGCTACCAAAAGTCCAGGTTCTCAACAAGAAAAGTTAAACCAACTTAGAAATAATTTCATTAATATGATTCAACTATAAAAATTAGAATTAAAAACATTCCAAATGATGACCTGAGACCTTTGCACATGCCCTCCTTTTCCTTAGAAATGAGGGTGTCAATTTCATGTTCTGGAGAGCCAGAGGCTAGAAACAACACCTTGAACAAGCCAGTCAGAGGGAGGGGATGAAGAGAAATTGTGCACCCTCTCTCATGGCTTAACTTATACACCTCAATCAAGCTTGCTATCACCCTTTAAACATCATTATGAATTCAGTATTAAACGACAGCACAACTAATTAAACATTCATTCCAACAATTTTCATTTAAGTAAATTAACTGCAATAAATAAAATGTCATAATTTTTAGTCAATTCCTCTAAATTCCCTCTTAGAATTTTTTGTCATCCTTTCTCATTCACTTTTCCTCTTCTATTTCCATAGTGTACACCGTTTTAGTTCTTTTTTTCATTTTTCATTATTTTATAAAAAAGTCTTTTGAGAGTTCTTTATACTCCTCATATTTGAATTGGAGTATTTTATTATAATAATGTACTTCGATTCATTTAACCATTTATCTACATTTAGTTTGCTTAACATTTTTTCACATTTAAATATAATGTTTATGACCATCTTTGAAGAGATAATTCTTTATATATACATGTTTATATTCATATATGCATTATATGTCTGTATGAATACACATACATATGTACATATACATATGATAAAGTATTCTTAGCTATGCACATATATTTGTAAATCTATAAACACACATATATATATGAAATGGGGCCAAATTAAGCTATTAGGATAAATTAGGGCATTATGATAACTCAGAAAACTTTTCTCCTTTGAGAAGCAAAACCAAAGGTGACCAGATAACAGGACAGAGGTATATAAAAGTTTAGCTTGGCCAACTAGAGATCAAGACACACATACCTAAGAAGTAAGGGGAGATAAAATTCTATAGCCGGAAAGTCAATTAGACATGGCTATTACATGAGATAGGAGACAGAGATAACTCCAGAGGTCAGGACTATCATGCCAAAAGAAAAACCTCCCTGACTCTCAGGAACCTTTCCCCACTCCCAAAGGAACTTTATGTTGTCAGGTGATCGCCCCATCAAACCTCTATAAAAACTTTGGCCTTCCTTCTGTTCTAGGAGGAAAATGTGTCTATGCCATCTTCTCCCTTCTAGGCTAAGTCTTTGACTTCCCTCTCAGTCACTTTTTCTAGCATTAAATAAAAGACCATTTTAATCCTAACTGGACTGTGTTTGAAAGTGTAATTCTTTTGTGTGTGTGTGTGGGGGGGCAATGAGGGTTAAGTGACCTGCCCAGGGTCAAACAGCTAGTAAGTGTCAAGTGTCTGAGGCTGGATTTGAACTCAGGTCCTCTTGAATCCAAGGCCAGTGCTTTATCCACTGTGCCACCTAGCTGCCCAAAAGTGTAATTCTTTACACTTTTAGGACTCCCACCATCCCATTTCCCCCATTACATGTATATGTAAATATCATGGTATATTCCCAACAATGGAATTATTGAGTTTGTGTAGATTTGTATCCTTAAAGTATATTGCTAGCACTTTCAAGAAACAAAACCAAAAAAACCCAAAAACTTTTAGGTCTGCAAATCTGCTAGTAGCAAATCAGTGAATCTATTTCTTTACAAATCAAACAAGTTTTATTACTTTAAATTATTTTTGCTGTGTAATTCACTTTCATGTCTTTTTCTTTTTTTTTAGTGAGGCAATTGGGGTTAAGTGACTTGCCCAGGGTCACACAGCTAGTAAGTGTTAAGTGTCTGAGGCTGGA
This sequence comes from Dromiciops gliroides, assembly GCF_019393635.1. Taxonomy (NCBI): domain Eukaryota; kingdom Metazoa; phylum Chordata; class Mammalia; order Microbiotheria; family Microbiotheriidae; genus Dromiciops; species Dromiciops gliroides. The sequence goes on from NC_057862.1 coordinate 555,170,003, forward strand.
TTTGAACTCAGGTACTCCTGAATTCAGGGCCGGTGCTCTATCCACTGCGCCACCTAGCTGCCCCACTTTCATGTGTTTTTAAAAAATTGTTTGGTGGATGTGAACTCTCTCTTTTCTTTTGTAGGGAGATTTTGTTTGTTTTCAACAGAATACACTCTGTCATAGTGTATGATAATGATCTGAATGGTAGTTTAATGGTTTGTCTGACCCATAACAGTCTGCTTCTCCCCTTTTCAGACTAACTTGTGGTATGCCCTGTGCTATACTATAACCAAACTTGGCAATTATCTGTAACCCTGAATTTCTAACTCCATATTTTTACCCAGGTAGTTGTCTATGCCTCAGATATCTTATCTTCTTTGTCTTGGGGGTGAAGGGTGGATATTTAATTTCTAGCCATCTTTTAAAATCCAAGTCAACATGTCATCCATTTAAGGAAACCTTCTCTGATCTATCTTCCTCCATAATTGGTAATGAAATTTTCCCTTGGACTTCATATAATTCTTTGATTTGTAGTCTATATTGTATTTACTATAGAATTATGTGCATTATTTAGTTTCTTAGACTCATAACTGAAAGGGACATTAGGGATCATTTATTTGGACTCCTCTATTTTACACATGGAGAAATTGAGATTCAGAGAAAGTGACTTACCCAAGATCACTCAATAAATATGAGAGTTAGACTTCAAATCCAAGCCTCCTCAATACAAATACAATGCCATTTTTCATTAAAGCACATTGTCTCATTATTGATCCTTTATCTTCCTACTAGAAGATAAGATTTTTCTCTTTCTTGAAGATAAGAACCATACCTTATCAAAGGTATAAGTAATGGGAGTAGACTATTATGGGGGCCAATCCCAAGTTTGAGTCCAAGCACCCATGTGGAAGCCTTGGGTGAGTCTGTTTAGGCCATAATGACTCAGAAAGGGATTTCTACTGTGTAATGACAAAGAATTACCCAATTAACTATCAAAGGCAGAATAATTGGTGAATTTGGTTGCTGAACAGGGATACAATAAGCATAGAAAAGGGATTACCCATCCATATTTCTCTATTCCTTTTGGATTTGCAGTGGGAGTGCTACTTTGAGTTGTGTCCCTAACAGCTGGGCACAGAAAGGACTGCCCCGTTTCCTACCTAGCATCAGTACAAGTCTATCATATCACCTCCCTTTCCACCCAGACTTCTTATCACTTATATTCTAAGTTCCAGTCCATTCTCCCTAGGAAGACTATATGTATTTGTGGGAGAAAAAAACATAAGATTTAGGGGCAATTATTTCTTTTACCAACTGTTCTTAGTATTTTCACCTTTTCTAAAAGCTTATTGAATCTATTGCTAGTTGTTAAGGGGGAGCACAGTGGTAGTTGTGGGGCTCATGAGCAACAATTCCAGAAAAACAGTCGCTTTCGGTTATTTATAGAATCCATAAAGTAATAGTAGTCAGTTGCCTTTTGGGGCTCCTACCCATGAGGGTGAGTATGGAACTGAGGCCCAGGGCAAGTGCTACATATGTATATGAACTTAACTTAGAGTATATTAGAGTAGATGTTTAATAATTGTGTATTGTAATCTGTTGCATTCAACTGCATTGCTTTGTTGTTTTCATGAGGAGACTATGCTTCCTGAAGGTAGGTGTTTTGGTCAGTAGCATGATAAACAGTGTAGCAAAATTTGGTTGCTCAGAGAAGGTCATCAGTATTGTACATCAGTTTCATGATGGCATACTGACTCAGGTTCTGGATAATAGATGATGCTCTTGTGCTTTCCCATTCACCAATGGAGTGAAGCAGGGCTCTTGCTCCCATGCTTTATTTCAGCTACATTGTAAGATGCCTTCAATAAGGACAAAAACAGCATCAAGATCATCTATTGCATTGATGGTAAATTATTTAACTTGAAAAGGCTACAAGCCAAGACCAAAGGTGGATGGAGGGATGGTTGGTGCATGACTTTTTGTTCACAGATGATTGTGTGTCTAATGTAGTCTTTGAGGCTGACATGCAACAAAGTATGGATCAATTCTTTCCTGCCTGTGCTAATTTTGGCCTAACAGTTAATACAAAGAAAATAGCAGTTCGTTACCAGTCAGCACCACACCATCCATATGTGGAACCATCTGTTACAGCAAATGGAGAAATTTCCAGGGATATACACATACACATAGATGATAGGGTTGATGTACACATTGCCAGAGCTAGCTCAGTGTTTGGGAGACTCTCAAGGAAAGTGTGGAAGAGAAGAGGTATTAGGCTGCCTACCAAACTGAAGATCTAGAAAGCCATTGCAATGACCTAATTGTTATATGCCTGTGAAACCTTGAAAGTAGGCCAGCACCAGGAAACTGAATTGCTTCCATTTGAATCATCTGAGGAATATTCTGAGGATCACCTGGCAAGATAAGGTACCAGACACTGAGGTCCTTTCTTGAGCTGAACTACCAAGCATTCAAACTTTCCTGCAGAGAGGGCAACTCTGATGGAATTAATTGTAAGACATGGGATATGCTGGCACAGGCCCACTTAGCATGGATTGCCTCCACCAAAGAAGAGACTGTGCTGTATGAGCAATACAGAATTGTAATAGCACAAAGCAATCATGAGATGTGCAAATTTAGAGACATCTCCATTTCAAATGTTCATATCAACTATTTGTGCCTAACCTGTTGTAGAGCCTTCCAAGCTCCTATTGATCTGATCAGCCACAATTGGACACAATGTATCTTGACTCCAACCTGATGATGCCATTTTGGTCCTCTTTGAGAACAAAGGACATCATCATAAATAGTAGATCACAAATCTGGATAGAAGTGGGAGAGAGAATTGGAAGATATGGGCTGGACCAGTGATGATTTAATAGTCTAGTGGCAATTTTGGTGGATTGGAGAATGTTTCCACACATCTAGAAGATCACAGAAAAAAGTGCATGTAAATATGAGCAATTTTTAAAATAATTCCATTCTCTTGTCTTTTAAATTCATAACCCATAACATTCAAGATAAATTATTTCACTTGTCAGAAAATTATAAATATGATAACATATAAGCCTCTCACAATAAGCTGGATATCAGACAGTACTGATCAACAGGAAGCCAGACTATTTCCAGAAGAACATAGTAGACAGTATGTAGGACTGAGTCAGGAACCCCTGGGTTCAAAGCCTGCCTCCCATAACTAGTCACTTCTATACTTTGAGTCTCTTTAAAATAAGGATAACAGTACCTGTACAACTTATTTCACAGGGCTATTGTTAAGCTTAAGTGAGAGAATGTATATGACACATTTTTGCAAAAAATGAAACACAATCTTAATGGCAGTTGTTTCTTATTGTTATCATTATTATTAAGCTGGGAAATGGATTTTCTCAGAAAAATAGGAATGTGACAGATTTTTTGAGAAAATAAACTTCAGGAAGTTCTTGGTATCTTCTTTAAAGAAGAAAATGAATAAAGACATCATGAAGGAAATGTATGAAGGTAAGGGAAGATGGATTTATCATATCATGAGGGCAAGGTGAGCTAGTTAAATAGGCTGAGAATTCCATTTGTATCCTTATTGTGTTGAGAAAAACTAAAGACATATTGGGTCAACACCTTATGGGAAGCCACAGACCAGAGATAAACAAGATGGACAGGCACAGATAGGTTGTGATCTATATACCTGGAGTAAACTTCCAAATCAATGAAGTCACAGATTCATTTGAATGACATATACTAATTAGGTCAGTGAATCTAGGGATTGGTCATAATCATGTTGACTTATTCATGGCATTGCTCTGAGCACTCACTTGTATGCATAGAGTTGCTGTCCATGTGGGGAAGTCCTGGTGTGGGTATTGGTCATTCACCAATGCAAATGGGCAGCTCTGCAATTAATTTGTTTTAGAGTATTTCCTGTGGGGCACAAAGAGGTGAAATGATTTGTCCATGTCCTCATAGACAATCTGTCAGAGGTAGGATCTGGATATTGCTCTTCCTGACTCAAAGACTTTGTCTGCATAAACTGTACCAAAATGCTATTCTGTGAATATAGCAGGCAAAAAAAGGGATGACTAGCTCTATAAAAGAAGCCAAATCCTTTTTGGAAAGATCCAATGTTACCATTTATTATTGGAATACAATCAATTTATTGTTTGTGTAAATTTCATATCCCCATTTTGCATCAAATTCCAGATTTTTATTTCCAAATTCTAGCTAAGTAGCACAGTGGATAGAGTGCTGGGCCAGGAGTCAGAAAGACCTGAGTTCAAATATGGCTTCAGACACTGCCCAACCATTTGAACCTGACCAATTTACTTAAGTTCAGTCTACCTCAGTTTCCTCCACTATAAAATGTGGATAATAATAGCCACCTCACAGTTGTTGATATTGTTCAGGAGTTTCTGAGTCTTCTTGACCCCATTTGGGATTTTCTTGCAAAGATACTGGAATGGTTTGCTATTTCCTTCTCCAGCTCATTTTACAGACAAGGAAACTGAGGTAAACAGGGTTAAGTCACATTTCCAGGGTCACACAGCTAGTGTCAGAGGCAAGATTTGAACTCACAAAGATAAGTCTTCCTGAATTCAGGCCCAGAACTCTATCCACTGTGCCACCACCACAACAGAATTTTGACAAGGATAAAATAAGATAAAGTGGGACAAAATGAGATAATATTTGTCAAATGCTTAGTATAATGCATGGCACATAGAAAAGTCCTTGTTAAATTCTTCTCACTTTCTAATTTCTAGAGCTTATGTCTGTTTTATAGTACCACCTCTCTGCCTCCCTACTTCTCTTCACTGGTCCTTCCCTCAGCAGTGGTTAACTGAATTCTATTTCTTTCTGAAATATATATATGTATGTATATGATGTAGATGCAGATGTAGGTGTAAGTGTAGGTGTAGGTACATGTGTATATGTGTTTATATATGTGTATGCATGTGTATGTATGTATATATTATTCATATATATGTATATACACTGAAATATTACTCTTCCTTTTATGCACTACTCTGAACCTCCCCCCTCCCATCTCCTTGTCTTTTTCATTCTTTATACTGTTTTGTTATCAAAGAGCCAAGCTTTGGCCTTAGATTCTATTGGCATTGTCTGACTTTTAAGTTCACACCATTGTGACATGTGGCATTTTGACATTCATTTGGCCTGGTCTCTTTATGAATTCTCATTAGGGATTAAAATATGACATTTGCAGTCCACATGATGTTGTGCATAGATTTTCTGAAAACTCCCTCAGGAAGTTAGATTAGTCTGTATTGGTTCCAAGAACCTGTCTCAGCTGTGAGTACTGACAGACTTGCACAACCTCCTGCTATTGATCTCAAATTGCCTTCCATGATTAGAGCAAAGACATTAATTGGGATTTGCTTTCTTCTGACTTGCATGCTGATAGCATAGAGTTAGGTCACTCTTTAGTGCACTTTGGGGATATTTGGGGAAGGGGCAGGCATCATGGCTCCACAGAATTTTAGAGCTGAAAGAATCCTTAGAGATTATTTAATTCGTCTATCACCTGCCCTGAGATTCAGAGATATTAAGCCTCTTGCTTGTCAAAGTCACATAGTCAGTTGAAGATCTAGGACTAGGAGGAGGAGGACCACCTCGTTCATCTAAATGCCAGCCCAGATGCCCTTCCACATGCTGATGTATTTAATTCACTCTATAATGGTACTGCTTTTTTTAGTCTCCATTGAAAATGAATTTCCCCAGGAGTTTCTTTCATGAGCTAAACTTTTCCCAAATATTAACTTTGATGGTTCTTGAAGACATGTTTTTAATCTGATTCCATCCATGTATTCTCTGCAGCTACTGTGGTACCATTCACATAGTAGGAACATGATGAATATTTGAGGATTTGAATTAACCAGAAAAATCGTGCGTGAGCTCAATTTTGGGATAACAGCTTGTCTCCTCAATTCAGCCTCTCTCACTCATCTCTTAGGAATTTGATGACACAAAAATCTTGAACTCAAATCAAAAATGATGTGCTATGACTTCTTCATGTGAGGAAAACATCAGGAAATTGTAACCAACATAATATTGAACAGAAAGAACTGTCTTAAACAGAGGCTGTACTTTCTGAACTTGCTGCTATACTAAATAAATTTGTATGAAACCTAAGTGGAATTGGACACTACAGCAAAACTTAAGTTATCCAGAACCCAGATAATCAGAATTTCCAATTAACTCAGATTTTTTTTCTGGATTTTGCTTTCTTACAAAGAAAGAACACACAAGAAAATGAGCAAGGATTGAAGTCCTTTGCTGTTGTTGCTGCCCTGGTCATTGCTATGGCTTGATGCATAAAATTCTGGACCTCTTCTCAGGAAGAATCTAGTTCAAATCCTGCCTCAGACCTTTCCTAGATATGTGACCATGGGCAAGTCACTTAGCCTTTGGCTGCCTCTGTTTCCTCATCTCTAAAATGGGGATAATAATAACACCTACCTCCCAAGGCTACTGTGAAGATCAAGTGAGATAATATTTGTACAGTGGGTTGCAGACCTTAAGGCAACATATAAATGCTAATTGTTGTTGATGAGGAACTTTCAGGGAATATCTTCTTGTCCATTATTGAACTGATACAGTCCAACAGGCTATACTTGCTACTTCTATGAGTGACAATAGCTCATGGCTAGTATTTTCAAAGAACTTAAAGGTTTGCAAAGTTCTTTACACCTGTGATCTCATTTGATTCTCCCAACAACCCTGGGAGGAAGGTGCTATAATTATCCCCACTTTAGAGATGGGAAAACTGAGGCAGAGAGGCGAATTGCCCATGGCCATGCATCTAATAAGTTATGAAGCAGTTTTTGAATTCACATCTTCATTCAAAGTCCAGGGTTCTATCCACTATGCCATTTGTAAAATGCCTTTAATGATAATAGCTAATATGTAAATGCTTGATGTACATGGTGTCCCAAAAGTCTTGTTGCAGTTTTAAGCCTTAATAGCTTTAAAATACACTAAGACTTTTGGGACATACCCACATATTATCTCACTTGTTTTTACTGATAATTGATTTTATGAATGATGAACTAGAGGCACTATAAGATCCTCAGTCTACATTGAAATATTCAATCCCATTCATTATACTTTTTTTTACAAAGGCAGGACAATTTAAAATGATTTCAACAAGGTTTTCTGCTAAGCTTTAGATAATCAGAATTGAGAATATTTTATACAGAATATTGAATATTAGGCAACCAGATGACAGTGAGTAGAGCACTGGACCTGGATCCAGGGAAACCTAATTTCCAGTGTGACCTCAGATACCTACTGACGCTAAGAAAGTTACTTAACTTCATGTGTCTCAGTGCCCTCAGCTATAACATGGGGACAATAATAGCACCTACTGGTCAGAGTTAATTGCAAAGCAAACAGATAATATATGCAAAACATTTGGAAGCCTTTAAAGCACTATGTAAATTAACTTAAGAAGAGTATATAGAACGCTCACTATCCATTCTACCTTCATATCAGGGTGGGATGTTGGCAGCTGGTATGTAGTACATCTCAGCATGGGAGTTTAGCTGTGTGGTCTGAGCAGCGGGAGGCTAGGGCTTGGGTTTCTAATCCTGGCACAGTCACCGACTCTCCCTATGTTCTTTTGGGTAAGCTAGTTTAACCTCTCCATCTGTCTTCATATTCTCACTGGAGAGTATAAATGATAACAATGATATGTCATTTGGGGGTTGCAAGAATGAATTTGTGTTCTTATATGGCTTAAAAAGCACAGGTAAGTTGTATAAAGAATGTGTTTAAGGAAATTCCAATTGTCATTCTAGAATGGATGAAAAGCTCAAAATCTACACAAGGTCATTCCTGATTCTTGGCTTGCAGAAGGAATAATACTGCCAATGTACTTTGTCTCACTTTTACAAGTGCTAAATACTGTATATTAAGGCCAAAAACAATCTCTTCATTATAAAAGAAATGTGTATGCCAATGGTGTGGTGGGGGGAGTTCATTGGGAATGGTTTGTGGGATAAGATCTATAAAACTGTAAAATTATAAGAGGAATTCAGTCAAAAATTAAAATTAAAGTTTAGCGTGAATTTTTACATTTCAATTGTTTAGAATCTACCAAGCAAATATGCAGTCTTTTATTTTTTTATTTTTACCAGACCTCAATGATTACAAGAGTTATTTCACCACTACTAGCAAATTTCATCTATAAAGGTTGAATGTATTACGTTGGGAGCTATATAGACATGGATTGTCAGTGCTTCTCTGTTCAAATGAAAATGTGTGCCACATTTGAACAATGTGCCTTAATGTTGAAATCAATAGAGCTGAAAACCATTGCAGGATGCCTGTCAGCTCCTGAACAGTTGGGATATGGTCCTTTGCAAATGGAGGTCATCATAAGGATGGCATGGTCCAGTGGAAGGCTATCGATTTAGAGTGATAGGCTCTGAGTTCAAATCCCAACTCTGTCACATACTACTCATCAGATCTTATAAAAATGCTTTAATATCTATGGATCTCCTTGTCCTCATATATAAAATTAATGGATAGAACTAGATGGTTTCCAAGGTCGCTTCTAGAGCTAGAATTATAATCTTATGCTTTGGGGATGATATTTATAGCCCTGCTCTATCCCATATTATTGGCAGAACAGAAACAACCTCTGGAGAGAGAATGATCTGGCGTTCCAAAGGGAGATGTATCATACTGAGGAATGTCACAGAGACATCCTCATACACCTTCAGGATGAATTCCCAGTATATCCAAAGGAAAGTTTAAAAAGGGGGAATTGCAGGGAAGGCAGAACCTGGCTCCAGAATTAGTAGTTTGGGCAGGCATAATGGTTGGAGGTGAGGGACTTTTGCCTACAGTTAATAAGCTGGTGAAGGGGGAGGGGCAGATGGATAAGTTCATCAAATAGAAGAGAAAAACTCAAAGTCCTAAAGACATTTTAGCTTCATAGGCTTTTGCGGGTTTTCCAGATTATATATTCACAGGAAGAAAAGAAGCAATTCATATGAAGCAAAAATCATTCTGCATTGGGTTCTTAAGTTGTCACTGTCACAGTAGCTACCATTTTTAAACAAGTATGGACATTGATATATAGATCATGAGTTAAATAACAATATATAAAAACCTGATCTGATTTTCTTTGCAGGCAATCAACTAGCATTTATTGAGCATCTAGTACATGCTAGGCCCTGGGCTAAGTGCTGGGATGCAGAGAATATAAATAAAATAAACAAGTCCCTGATCTCAAGTCTAATTTTCATTTTAAAAATATGGAAATTTCTTTTTTAGAAAAATTATATTCATTTTTTTTAATCACAGACATAATCCTGACAAGAAGAGTGAATGCTGGTCTTTTAAGGTATGTGAATGGTACAACATTTATGGTGCAGAAAAAAGAAAGGAGAGAATGGAATTACAGAAGAACGCAGTATGAGAAGATTCTTCATCCTATGATTGTAAATTATACTGGGAACTAGACAATGTGGAACTTTGTAGGCCTTTGTGATTACTCTGGTGCATTGTGGTCAGTGTGCTTGTAAAGGAGAAGTTGTTTTTCTTTTACTTTTTTCCCCAGTGTAGGGGGAGATGGAAGAAAGAGGAAATAAGTACTTGTTAATTAAAAAAAAATAGTTGGTGCCAGCTTGTCCAGTGGAGAAAGAATCTCTTGTTTCAGGGTAGAGGTTGAGCCAAATGAAATGTGACATCCCCCAAAAAAATCATAATTGGGTTACTTTGTGCTACAGATATCTAAGATATAAGGATTATAGCAAGAATAAAACAGAGAGATAGTGAGGAAGATTAACCAGGGTCTCTCCCCCAAGCCCACTCTTCTATCTCCCCTCCCTAGTTCTGTTGAAGGCACCACCATTCTTCTAATCCACCCAGGATCACAAGTTTAGAGTCATTCTTGACTCTTGACTCTTCCTCTCCACAATATCTAATCAGTTGCCAAGTCTTGGGGATTCTACCTCACCTCTTACATTTGTCACTTTCTCTCACTCACATAGCTACTACCCACTCTATATTAAGTCTTCATATTAAAAAAAAACTTTTCACATAGATATTGAAACAGGATATAAATTACTCTCTCTAGCTTACAGTCTCTCACATTTTCAACTCACACATATTACAAATCGATATTTTTAAAGCACAGGTTTAACCATGCCACTACCCTGCTCAAGATGTTTCAACGACTCCCAATTGTGAGATAAAATATAAAATTCTCTTCTTCACAGTATGACTTAATCTATCTTTACAGGCTTACTTCACATAGCTCCCTCTCTCAGCTCCACATTCCAGTCAAATTTGCCTACTAGTCATTTCCCATTTACAACATTCCTCCTTCCACCTCTATACCTTTGCATCCCAAGATTGGTATATTCTCCCTCTTCATCAAGACTTCTTGGAAGCTCTAATTCCCTTCAAAGTTCATCTTCAAGATCTTTCCTTATCATCATTGTTAGGAATTTCCCCTCTCCCTGAAATTGCTTGTTTTTTTGGGGGGAAGGGGTTGGTTGTTTGGTATTTATATATATATATGTGTGTGTATGTATATATACACACATATATACATACATATATATATATATATATATATATATATCCTTTCATTTACTTCTACACAAATGTTGCATTTTCCTTACTAGTAGTAAGCTCTTTGCACCTCCAGTGTCATACAGATTCCCTATGGGAATATTTCCAATGGTTTGTTGTCATAAAAATCATCTGCCTATCCATATCATGTGGGATCTGGTATGGCCAATCATTATCGGAAAATATTTTTTAAAAAGCTCAAAACTACTATTTATTTGTAGATAATTCTTTTCTTTTCCTGAACATGAGAAAGAGACAGGGACACAAAAGATGCTCATTTTAAGAGGCGGGGGGGGGTGGATTAGGAAGAATGACTAGGAAGACATCCTTTCAGGCTTATTTCCAAAGGGATGTTCCTTCAAAGTGCCACCACTAACAAATCAGCTGTGAAACAAAAGCAGGTGGAAAATCTACTCTCTTGAAGAGAGATTCACTGAACATTCTCATAAAGCCTTTGGGATTCCATAGCCCATTTGTTCTTTATGAGAGTTTAAGAGAGGTCTTTGCCTCAGGGGGCTGAGAAAATCCCAAACTATGGCCAATTCCGTGATCACTCACATCATTCCCAGTTCTCTGAGCCAGAAAAAGAGAATGCTCTTCAGCTCTCAGGATAGTGAATAGAATTCAACACTATCTCATCCAAAGGTCATTGGCCTTAAAATTATTTTGTAGGTAAAAGTAGCTTTAAAAACTTGATTCAGGCTTATGGAAATAACTGATCTTTGATTTGGTAATCTGAGATGGGTTGGGCATTGGCACTTAAAAGAAATGAGCCCAAGACCAGCGGTCTCTTTGTTTACCCCCTATTTGGGGATGAAATGAGACACATAAATCAATGAACAGCTAACTAAAAGAAGATTTATTTTGCACTAACACAAGAGTGGTATGTAATGAGAATATAGTAGCACTTATCTTTAGCTTTTATAGATGTAGCCTCTTTCATGTCCTTATAGAAACATTTTCTGTTCAGCAGGTCAGCAGGGCAGGACAACTGTTGTGATCACAGATATCTACCAGTTCTAAGGGGTTAAGGGGTTAAGACTCCATGTAGCTGAGATTTTTTATGACCTTTGGTGACCAGAAAGTTGTCGAGGAAGCCAAGGCTAATCAGGTCCCAGGGATATCTTTATTTCTTTTTAGGTAAAGCTGATCCCTTGATCATAAATAGCATACTGTGGTAGCTTGAGAACTAAAGTGGACATCAGGGAACCCAAGTTGAATGAATTAATGACAAAAATGTACCAAGCATTTCCTATGTACAAAGATATTCTGCTTAGCACTAGGGATACAAATTTTTTTTAAAATGCAAGACACTTACATTTTAGAGTACTTTGATTTAGGCAATTACAAGGATGCTAGATGGAATCACAGAGCAATTGATAACTACATCCCTCCCCAGAATGGTAGTATTGATTGATTAATGATGCCAGAGCTAGAGGTAGAAAGCAGCAGCATGAGGAAGGAGTGTATATGCTTAGAAAACTGACATGAAGAATAGCTACTAAGTGTGAGTTGGGCTGGCTATTGAGAACTCACACCAATGAAGCAGCATAGGTTCCAGGATGGGAAATGGTATACCATGTAGGAGGCCAAGATTGGATTGAAGAAGCATGGAATAAAGATAGCTGGAGAATATTTTGAAGTTTTCTCTGTCACCAACTAGCTTTGTGATTTGGACAAACCACTTAGCCCTCTCTGGGCTCATTTCCCTCACCTACAAAATAAGGTAGTTTAACTAGATACACTTCAGTTCCTCAAGAGGCCATGTCCACAAAACCAAAGAAACAAGGTGAGTCAGATTATCAACTAAATTAGCCAGGTGACTCTGGTCAAAAACAGGGACCTTAAGCAGTTCATTTCAGTAGTACAAAACTCTTCATAAGGAAGGAAGGCTACCACTTGATTTTGGCATCCACATGCTTGGATACAGGGGACCTTCTCTGATGACTTTTTTAAATCCTTCTTGTTTCCATAGTTATAGGGATTGAAAGACCACCTACTTATTTTCACATATCCAGCAAAGCATTCCTCTGCTCTGACATGGCATTTATGCCTGGATTTGGGCTGCTAAAATACTGGCTTAGTTTCCTAGGTGTTAAAGGAAGGTCAGAAAATCATGCAGCTGAGTAATAGCTTAACCCTCAACTCCATCTATAAATCTGCATGCATAACATTAAGAAAGAATCTTCAAAGTATGTCAAAGAAGTCACCTGTTCCATTAAGAATGACTGTTCATGATAGCTTTCCAGGAAATATTTTTTAACTATTTGGGTTTATGGTGGAGGTTGTGGGTAAGAGAACCATTATAATAGTATTGTGAGAAGATTTTTATTTGTAAATCTAGAAGATCATCAATCAAGAGATGAAAAGGAACTTCAGGATCATGTTGTCCAACCTCTTCATTTTACAGATAAGGAAATAGAGGCCTATAGAGGTTAAATGACTTACCCAAGGTCACAAAAGTAAAAGCAGCAGAGCCAAGATTTGAACTCAAATCAAGTCACCAAGAATTTATGCACCAGGCACTTTATCTAACACTGTGCTAAACACTGGGGACACAATGAAAGGTAAAAGACAATTCCTGCCTTCAAGGATCTTACAGTCTACTGGGGGAGATGACATGGAAACTATGTACAAAGCAGATGCCTGCCCCTTCTGTACTAAAGTAGAATCCTAATATAAAGGTGGAATTTGAGAATAATAGTAATATTTGTACCATGGGTTTCCCAAGTTCTCAAGACACTCATTCTATCCCTTCTATGAAGGTTTCCCTGACAACTTCAGACCATAGCAATCTTTCCCCAGAAGGCCTAGCAGGAAGTGTCTGTAACCCTCATTTAGCCCTAAGCCAATGTGTCATAGTGTACAAATGGCATTGCAGTTTTCAAATCTAAGCATCATAAGGATATTCTACTCTAGTAAAAGAATAGGCATTGAAATGCATATACATGTGCATGGACATAGATGGTTTTCGTGCATGTTATATGTGTTGACACATACATGTATGCATATCGCTACATGTGTGGTTGCTATATGTATAGTGCATTTATATACTATGTGTATATGCATGCATGTTTGTGCATATATTCATTGGGTGGTATATACACGCATAGATGTATGTCTATGTATATTATATATCTGTATAGATATGCTATATAAGCATATAATTTCACAGTCATAAAATTTGACTCTGTCATCCTCCTAGTCAATAAACTCCAGTGTTTCTCTATCACCTCCAGGAACAAATATAAAATACTCTAGCTTTTAAAGCCCTTCATATAATCTGATCCCTTGCTATCTCACAGGGCATATGTGTATTCATACACATGTATGCATGTAAATAAATATGCATGCATTCAAAAACACAAACAAAACAAGCAATTTATATAAATTATCTATATCCCCACGCACACCCTCATCCCCAAAAGATTAGATTTCTACCCACTTTTGGTTAATTCCAAAGTTGTGACAACTTGAAGGAAGCTCCCTTTAGAAGTTAGCCTGGACAATATGTGAGAGTGTGTATATACATATATATGTATATTATGTAATAAATATATACCTATAATAATGATTGACTATATGAATATATATATATACATACACAAATATGTATATATGGATGTAGATATTGATACCTCCAATCGATATCCATTTGTTAAGCAGTTAAAAATTGCCAGAAACTCTCTTAAGGGGGGGGGGAGAGATAAAGAATAGAATAATTCCTGTTCTCAAAGAGCTTTCTTGATACTTTTGTGTACATATGTGTATATTTTCATATTTATACACTCACATTTATATGTCTTTTGACATTCTATATTTTTAATTGCATAGTTACTTCATTTTCCTTATGGGTATATGTGTATGCCTATATTCCTTGTGAATATCTTCATAAAACATCTAGCTTAATATCTCAAAACCTTAATTCTCCCTTATAGTCAGCTAAGAATCACATCCCAATTTCTTGCTGTACATTGTGGGGCTGGTGCTAAGTTCCAGTACAACATACAACACTCCATTTCTTTGTTCTGTCCAGTCTACTCTATCTCCATAGTTCTTAAAGGCCTGTTTCCCATCCTTGCCTACTCCTGAGGTTAACTGATGCACTTTTGCTTTAATGTGTTTCCTTATGATAAGAACCATTATTTGCCACCAAAGAAGGAGAGCATTTTCATTACTTAACAGAATAGTTTTGCCATGGTATGTTTTCTCATGCCAAGGAACATCTGTGTTACTGATGAGTTGTTTTCTCTACTTAGTTTTTTGTTAATTAAATTTCTTTTTGGAAGACTTTAGAAAACTGTGTAGGGCTTTAGATAACTCCAAATGTCCATCTTTATATACCAATATTCCTTGGTAATGCTGTATGGCTTCTAGTCATGGAATACAGGTCTCCAAAGAATGAAAGTAAGGGGTCACCCAAAGGGCAATTGAGCAGCACATGATATGTGTATTCAGGCTGTAATGCATCATAAGTGAAGAATTATGAAGGAGAATGAAAGTAAAGAATATCATCAGATCAATGGGAAACCAGGGGCAGGGTTGGGGGAAAGCTGGCTCAGTCACACAATCACATAGTGAGAAGGATGGACATTGTTATATCCATACAATGTCAAAAAAAGGAGAAAATGATCTGTCAGGACATTGAGTGCTCCCGTATCCCCCAGAAGTATTTTTTGGTAGAACATGGATGAGTCACAGAGGCACAGCAGTGATAGGTTACATTTCATTATTGCAAGGACATCCCAAATTGAGGAGATTATACATGCATTGAAATACTGATGTGTATGAAGGCTTGTCTCTTCCTGTAAAGGGACTTTTTGATTCTTGATCTAGGCTTACTATTGCAATATCATTATTCTCCCACAAGTTTCATTTCTCTCAGAAGTTATTCTTTCCCCAAATTGCCTAGCACTCCTCTAAAAGAATTAGAATGTGAAATGTATTTAAATAAACCTTTATTAAGAGTCTGCTATGTTCAAGATACTATGTTAGGGTCTGAAAACACACAAAAAAAAAAGAAAAAGAAAACGGTCCCTGTCATCACATACCTTATAGTCTCATGCTAGAGGGTAAGGGAGAATCCAGCATGTATGAAAAAACAAAATAACATTTAGAAAATATCCTGTCAGATGCTGAAATAATTATTAACACTTCTCAACTAATATATATTGATGTGGCTGGCTAATATCCACCACTTCTGAGGAACTATTCACTCACTATTTTTTAAAAAATCATCTTTTCCCCTTATCTTCAGATGCATTTTCCATTCTTGGTCTCTGTCTTTCTCTTTCTCCCCCCCACTCCCCTGCTCTCCTCTCTTCTTTCTCTACTGCTCTTTCCCTCTCTTTTCCTCTCATCCCCTTTCTCCCCTATATCTCCCCCTCTTTTCCTCTCTCTTTCCAATGCTTCTTGCATCTCTACCAGGAGCAATCTCTATCTCTGTGATATAATCTTTCTCTTCAGGTCAGTTAGTAGGCAAATAAAATCAAGTTTCAGGAACACTTAGCATGGTAAATAAAATGCTGTTCTCTCGTGAGATTATCTCTTAAACCATTGTTTTACAATCCTTCATTCCATTCTTTATTTACTGGCTGCTCCTATGAATTCAGAAAGCAGAATCATAAACAGAATGTATTCACCAGAGAAAAGCTTGCAACGGCCATAACTTATCCTATTTCATAGTGGAAATGAGGTAGCTGATTTGTCTTCCACTCTTTGCCTATAAAGCTGGATTTAGTCATGGCCTTCATTACCCTTTCTAATATATATCATTAAGTGGTAATATTCCCTGTACATTTATAATTACAATCATTTTCCAATGAGTAAGTGCCTTTCTTTTCTTTCTTTTTCTTTTTTCTTTTTTTGCAGGGCAATGAGGGTTAAGTGACTTGCCCAGGGCCACACAGCTAGTAAGCGTCAAGTGTCTGAGGCCAGATTTGAATTCAGGTCCTAAATTCAGGGCCAGTGCTTTATCCACTGCGCCACCTAACTGCCAAAGTGCCTTTCTATTCAACATATTTTAGATTAAAGAAATATTATTGGGGCAGCTAGGTGGCGTAGTGGATAGAGCACCGGCCCTAGAGTCAGGAGTACCTGAGTTCAAATCCGGCCTCAGACCCTTAACACTTACTAGTTGTGTGACCCTGGGCAAGTCACTTAACCCCAATTGCCTCACTAAAAAAAAAAAAAGAAAAAAAAAAGAAATATTATTGTATTTTAAAGGTACAACACAACTAAAACTTTGTCATCTCCCCAAGGGGCTGATACTATGTGCATTAGATATATACCATATATTTGCTTTGTTTGTTGATGATTCCAACTGAGAATTCAGTATTTGAATTTTCCCTTAGGGATTCTTTCCTTTGCTTTTTGGTAAAACTTCCTGAAGAATTCTCATTTCTATCAATTGTTCTCATCCAAAGGCAACTCAGTGGTACAATGGATAGCTTTCTGGGCCTGAAGTCATGAAGACATGAGTTTAAATTTGCCCGCGGATGCTTACTTGCCCTGTGACCTTGAATAAGTACTTAACTTCTATTTGCCTCAGTTTCTTCAGTGGGAAAATGGAGATAATAATAGCACTTTCCTTCTAAGGTGGTTGTGAGGATCAAATGAGATAATTTTGTTTTAGCTTTTAGCATAGCATATAGAATATAGTAGTTGTTTGTCTTTTTTTCTTGAAGAGGACCATGACATTGGGAAGTGATGTTATGACTTGCAGTGAATTGGATTTAAGTGAGGGAGGATTGAGCAAAGTCACCAGCCTCACTCTCTCCTCCAGAGACATCTAGGTCCAGTAGCAGGATATGCACCAGGATGACTGGAGATGGCCCTGGATTCATTGGGAGACTTTGGCTTTTTTAAGCTAATCATCAAAGAAACAATGGAAGACTCCAAGGTCATCCCCAGCATCCTGTGCCATCACTAATTATCTAAAATTTTGTCCTGCCATTGAACTTCAATGATTCCAGAAAACAGAGAGAAACTGATGACTTTGTAAAATACTTTGCCTCACTTCAGTCCAATCCCCACACAAGTAAAGGCATTACCTGTGATGTCATTGGTCCTTTTTGAAAATGGACAAACAACATCAACAAGAGTTGCCCAATAAAAAGAGGGGGTTGAATAATTTCTTTAAAAAAAGACCCAGGGGCAGCTAGGTGGCACGGTGGCCAAAGCACCGGCCTTGGCTTCAGGAGGACCTGAGTTCAAATCCAACCTCAGACACTTGACACTTGCTAGCTGTGTGATCCTGGGAAAGTCGCTTAACCCTCCCATGCATTGCCCCACCAAAAAATAAAATTAAATTAAAAAAGACACAGACTATTTGTTTTTAAAATACCCTAGAAAACAGAAATACAAGGAAGCTAAATAATTACAGCAGCCAAGGACAGTAACAATAATATGACAACTGAGAAACCAGTATATACCTTTCTTAGATATTTTTCTTTTCTTTCTTAAGCTATCCCCCACCCTCTCTAGAATTTTAGCTCTTTGAAGCAGTGACTTTTTCTTATAATATCTCTCTTTCCCAAGTGCTTAGTATAGTGCCTCATATACTATACTTGTTTAATAAGTGGTCATCGAATTAAATTAAATAAAGTATACCATACCTTCCAAAGCTAACTGGGGTGTGAATGATAGTTTTTCTCTTTCTATAAAATTAATTGACTATTTTAATCACATGTAGACACAGCTACACTGGGATCATCCCCAGTAATGTCTTGCTTTGGCTCCTGCAAAGCAGTAGAATATATTAATGAGGTAGCCTTTGTGATAACATATAGACAACAATAACTTACTGTTCCTACTGGTCAAAATTTTGCCTGAGTGTGCTTCTATTCTGGAGATAGCACATTCTCTGTGGAAATATCCTGTATTACCCCAGTTTTCCTTTTACCTATTCATCTTCAGCTTTATTTTCTCTGTGAACTTCCTGGAACAGCTGCTAGGAAATCCTCCTTTGTGAACATGAGGCTCCCAGGGAACTTAGTGGAATTCCTGCATTAGGGCAACAGTCATTGCAGCCTTCCTGTGCTGTTTGTGGTCATTTTTCCAAGATCTCTTAAACTGTCATCAATTTATTCATTTTTAAGGGTCAGGAGGGACATTAAAGACTATCTATTCAAATTTCTTCATGCTAAATATGTGAAAACTTAAAGGGAAGTGAATTTTCATAGTGTTTATTAGTGACAGACTAATACATATGGACTAGTACATATGACTCGTGACTTCTATCTAGGCCATCACTCTGCAATGGAGATCATGGTACTTCTTTTCTGTTCATCCCTGATAAGTTATACTTCACTAGAGCTGATCTGTGAGGATTCGACATATATACATGTTTGGGAGGGACTTGCAACCTGGTTCAGGGGGCTAGCTCACCCAAAGAATTAGAGGCTTATCGTGAATTTTGTAAAATAGATTTATTAGAAGAGGAATATATGCCTGGGGAACAGATCACCTTAGTGACTAACCCACTGGAGTAGGAGAAGACATGGTCTTTTGTATCTTTATAAAACAAAAGGGAAGGAAGGGCATTACAAAGAACTGGGAGGAAAATGCAACAGGAAAGAGATTTTGGAATAATGGGACATCAGTAAGATATGCAGCACCCATCCATATCTTGAAGACCTTGATATTGCTTATCAGCATACTGGTGTCATGTTCTGCCACACTTCATACTTGAGGCGGGAGAGAGAGAGACCTGTTTTTCCCTTTTCCTTGAGGGTTGGAATCTTTAGGTTTCTTGGGGTGCCACTGCATTTCCATAACACACATACATACATATACATATACATGTATATATACGTGTATATGTATGTATATACATGTCTATATACACAGTTATATGCACATGTCCATCCACACATATGTGCACATATAGTTTTTGCTTATCTATTTAAACTATATCTGCAATTTCAATGATATAAGGCACTCACAGCAAAAAACAAAAACAAAAATCCTCTATCACTTATAATTTTAGGGAGAGTAGCCCACAATATCTCAGCAACTATGGAACTTTACTGTTTTCTGGTTGCATGTGTCTCTTCATACCTTGTCAAATGAGCAGTCACCACCAAAATATAATGCAGCTAGATAAAGTGGATAAAGTATTGAATCTAGAGTCAGAGAGACCTGAAATCAAATCTAGCTACAGACACTAGTGGGCAAGTCAGTTAATGACTTTCTATCTCAGTTTCCTCATCTGTAAAACAGAGATGATAATTAACTTCCCCTGGTTGTTATAAGTATAGAATGGGATAATATTTGCAAAATGTTTTGCAAACCTTAAAGCACTATATACATGAAAACCATTATTATTATCTTCTTACTACCTCCTTTTAGAGGTAAAAAGCCTTTCTGCTGATAAGGAATATGTTGGCATTAACTTTTTACCTCTAAAAGGAGGTAGACTTCACAAATTGAATTGAAAGTTTTGCTTGATACAACGATTCAAGACAATTCCAAAAAACTCATGATGGAAAATGTTCTCCAAAACCAGAAAAAGAACTATGGAGTCTGAATGCAGATTAAAGCATTCTATTTTCACTTTATTTGTTGTTTAGGTTTTTTGTTTGTTTGTTTTTTCTCCCAGTTTTCCCTTTTATTCTGATTCTTCTTTCACAACATTATTAATATGGAAATACATTTAACATGATTGTACATATATGACCCATATCAAATTGCTTGCTGTCTTGGAGAGGGGGGAGGGAAGGAAGAGAGGAAGAAAAATTTGGAACTGAAAACTTAAAAAAATGAATGTTAAAAACTACATATGGGGCAGCTAGGTGGCACAGTGGATAAAGCACCGGCCCTGGATTCAGGAAGACCTGAATTCAAATCCAGCCTCAGACACTTGACACTTACTGGCTGTGTGACCCTGGGTAAGTCACTTATCCCTCATTGCCCTAAAAAAGAAAAAAAAACCTACATGTAATTGCAAAAAAAAATACTATACTTAAAAAAGGAAATAAAAAGATAAAGCTTTGCTTGTTGAACATCCTGTCTACTGTAAATAGGAGAAAATAACTTTTGGATACTTTCAATCCTCTCCGGGAAGTATAGGCCAACATAGCTTTACCATTACTTCAGAGTTTACCTTTCCTCACCTCTGTCAGACTCTTTGAATATCTCTTCTACTGTTCTATCTCAGACTAATTTCTTCTTACCCCAAGAAAAATATTTTTGCTGTGATCATTGAGGGAAGAGGAGTTCTGATCCAAACTTTGAAGGGTTCTACCTTTCCAGGATGAATTGACTAATAGGATACTAATGTTTAAAGGTGGAAGTAGAGGGGTGCTGTTAAATGTTTAACAAACAGATTTCTGGACGGGGAATACTGTACATACCTACATGTTTTAGTTTAATTTGCATTGCTAACATTTTCTCCATCACTTGCTTAAAGTCTAAACAGTGAACAACACAACAAATTAAGCCCTGTTTGCAGTGCTTGCCCATTTCCAAATTGCAAATAAATGATCACTCTGAAAATTTAAGAATTAGGCTCTGTGAGCCGGGTTGAGTTGACAGAGCACACCTCTGGTGGGAGGGAACACATATATGCCAACCTTATCATTTAATAGATGAGATAAATCAAATGTGTAGTCAATAGCTGAACTAGAATTCAAACCAAGTTCTTCTGACTCAAGTTAAACCAAATTAACGATTTAACTTGGACTTTGTGGAAAGGTTAAAAATTCAACTGATTTATACTTTTTAAGTCAAAATATTTTTCATCCACTGTTTTGACACTCAGGAGGGGTATCTGGGCAGCTAAATACCTGAAGAATGAGTCCTAATGCTCCCTTTGGAGAATTGTAAAGGAAAAATTATACTTAATGTCTCTTAAGTCATTAATAGAAAAGCTTGCAGTGGAAATATGAGGTTTGATGGAAAGAATCTTGGATTTGGAATCTGCAGTCCTGGGTTTGAGACCTGTTTTTCTGCTGACAACTTAGTGACATTGGGCAAGTCGCTTTACTCTTCTGGCTTCACTTGATCATACTCAAATAAATGACCTCTGAGGTCCTTTCCAACTGTAAATTCTATTATTTATTCTCTTTGGCAGTTTGATATTATTAGACCATCACTGAGTACATTCATCTCTTATTTTCTGGGAACCACTTCAGAGCTTCAGGAAAAGATTCAAGTGCTTGACTGATACCATACTTGTCTTGTCCATCCTTCAGGGAGGGCATTGTGTGCTTTATGAGATTCTCAGTCTCCCTTGAACAAATCCTTTATCCAGGCCAATGAATATCATTCATGAGTCATTTCTTCCTCTGGCTTTATTATTATTATTATTACTTTTCTTCTTTTGAAGCTTGTTGATTGTTGTTTTTATGCCACTTGAGGCGTGACATGACATTCCACAAATATCTACTGGGGAATCTGCTTGGGTCTGAGGGGTTCTTGCCCTTCTGGGGGTCTTTTAGGATTAAGGGACATGTGGTTAGGATTTCACACTAAACTTGGCCTTCCTGTGGAATTTCCATTATGTTTGACAATCTCATAGATCCCCTGGCATGCTAGGCCTTCTTTGTTTCATGTTTCATTGGGATGGCTGAATTAAATCCTGGGACTGTCTCCTGGCTTCAGGAAAAGCCTAAGAACTTTCATGTATTGTAGGAAACAGACCCCAACATACCTTCTTTCCTATAAGGAGAAATTTCATTCATTTCCTAGAATTAGCTGTTATGTCTCCTTAGTTACCTTTTCTTTCTTAGTTGCTCATACAAGTATATTTAGGCATACGGGCAGCAAAGATTCTTCCTCTGTGAGTCTCTCTTCCTTTGGGAAATATGCTTTAATGTGATTTCAGGGAGGGGGACAACAACAACATACCATAAGCTTTTTTTGTTATTGTAAAGATATTATGGTATAGAAGAAAGTACACTGGAGATGCATATTAACTGACGTAAAGTACACAGAACCAGGAGGTGGAGGAAGTTATTCATAAAGGACAGTGATGAAAAAATACATGGGGGGGGGTAGAGATAGAGAGACAGAGACAGAGATGGAGAGAGACAAAAAGAGACAGAGACATACAGAGAAAGGACAGAAATTAGAGGGAGAGGAAGAGAGAGACAGAAACATTGAGAAGAAAAGAGGAAATTAGAGAGTGAGAGAGAGAGATAAAGAGATACAGAGAAAAAGAGAGAGTGGGAAAACATGACAGAGAGAGACATAGGACAGAAATAAGTCAGAGGGAGAGGGACAGAGGCAAAAACAGAGAGAGACACATAGAAACAGAGAGAGAGAGACAGACAGAGAGACAGAGAGAAACACAGGACAGAGGGAGAGGGAGAGAGAGGCAAAAACAGAGAATGAAAAATAGAGGAAATCAGAGAGTGAGAGACAGAAAGAATGAAAGGAGGAGGGAGACAGAGACAGAGAATGGGAGAGATGGGAAGAAAAGCAAACTGGATTTGAAGTTCATTGGCCTGGGCTTCAAAGAGAGGATTTCAAGTTCTGGTTCCTCTATTTACCAGCTGTGTAACCTTGGAAACATTGCATAACCTCTCTGGTCCTCATATCTTTTAAAATGGATATAGCAATATTTACATTCACAAAGTTGTCCTAAGGATAAAAAGGACATAATCCACCAACAGAGCCTTGTAACTATAAAGAGCTGTGAAACACGATCTAATTTTTTTGATGTTGTCTTATCTTCACTCCATAACTGAGAATACATACAAATTAAAGTGACAGACAGAAGCATACTTCCCTGTCAGGTTCACCTGGTTTTGTCTTGGCCTTCTGTCTCATGACTTCCCACTCTCTGTCTTAACTTTTCTCTTGACCAGAGTCATTGCATTCCATCATTTCTCTCTGTAGGAAGCCGCATTTGGGATATGAATGAATTCCTAGCCTATAATACTAGACAAGTTTACATAATCTCTATTCACTAAAGTCAGCCTGAGGTCCTGAGGTCTGTCCTTTAATCATCCTTCTCAAATGGATAACATCTGCTTTCTCACAAGGGAATGGCCTCTGGTAAAACTGAATTTATAACCTCTGGGCTACAAATTGGTTGAAGGTTCAGCTCTTCTCTAGGCCCTATAACATCTTTATTCTAAGATTAAAAAACTAAGTAACTGGGGGAAGCTAGGTGGTACAGTGGATAGAGCACCAGCCCTGGATTCAGGAAGACTTGAGTTCAAATCCAGCCTCAGACACTTGACACTCCTTAGCTGTGTGACCTTGGGCAAGTCACTTAACCCTCATTGCCCCCCCCCCAAAAAAAAGCTAAGTAGCTTCAGGGACCACATTGATATCACCTCTACCACCTAGCATCATATTATGTATATAATAGTTGATTAACAAATGTTTGTTATTGATGTCATATATTTGCTGCAATATGTACACACAGAGGTGTGCTTTGAATACCATCTAAATGGAGAAAGTGGTAAGAATTCAATTATTGACCAGGAAGAAAATCTAGGTTAATATATGAACAATAAAACTTTGCCGATCCCTAAAATATCCAGGAAAGCAATTTGTATGGCTTTTTCTTTATATCTTTTGATTCTCAGAATCATGGATTTCAAAAATATTGAAGTCAGAAGGAATTCCAAATGTCATTTAACTTGACAGAAGTAGGATTTCCTTCTACTAGAGATATCCCTTCTACATCATGAGGGTTAGGGGTATGAGGCCCAGTGATCTGGAAAATCCTCATAAAACCTTTTTGGCATTTCCTTCATCCCAGATAAAAAGTCTGATTTTTTTCTTTTTCTTTAATGGGGTGTTTACAATGGCTAATTGTAAAATTTAAGTTATTTGTTCATAGGCTTTATGTCATCTATGGCTTCTACAAAACTCTACCCAAAATTCCCATTTAATTTCTTATGCCAACATATGGCATATGGAAACTCTGAAGAGGAAAGTTCTATATGGAATGTATAATTGTAAAGAAAGTATTTTCCAATCTATTTGGGATAGGGGAACTTTAAAAAATATTTTCAAGCCTTTTTTCTCTTTTTTCCTTTCAACTCCAATGTCTTCATCATTCCTTCCTCTCTTATTTTCAAGTAATAGGCGTTTGGACTTGGTGATTCTTTTTCTCCTTATTTTAGAAGTCCTTTTCTTTTCATTTGGCTCAAGCTGCATTCTATACAAAGAAAAAACTATTGGAAAAGCAAATGGATTAAGTCAAGCTTATTATCTAGAATTACTTGTATACTTCAATAAGAAAAACAGTGATATATAGGTATACATATATATATACATATGTGTATATATGTGTATGTATATGTATATAATTTTTTAAGTGCTTTACATAGATCCACCCATTTGTGCCTGACAATAACCCAAAGAGGTAGATATAAAAGAGGTGTTATTATTCCCTCCATTTTTTAAAAAATAAGGAAAATGAATGTCAGAAAAATTGAGAGAGAGAGAGAGAGAGAGATGGGGGGGATCAAGGTTTTTACTCCAACTAGTATAATTCATTAAAAGTCAACCTCACTTGAATATTTCTGTTCAGTAGCCATGAATCAACACTGTACTGATGGAAAAAAATCCATGGTGGCATTCATGCTCTAAATGACGTTATTAAGACTATTTATGATTGGAAAATGAGGTGAGCAAATCATATAGAAAGAATGAAAGACAATAGATGAACAGTCTGAGAAGTCTCCCTCTACCCAATATACCTAAAGAATAAAAGAACATTCATCTGAGATATCATAAATAAATTAAGAGAGCATGGAATAGTTTATCTGTCAGATTTATGATCAGAGGAAGAATTTAGGACTGAAGAAGATACAAAACAATACAGTATGTAAAATAGATAATTTTGATTATATAAAATTAAAAAGCTTCTTCACAAATAAAACCAATTTAACCAAGATTATAAGGAAAACAGAAAATTGGTTAAGAATTTTTGAAAAAGTATATCTAATAAAGGCCTCATTTCTCAATTATATAGATAATTGAGTCGAATTTATAAAAATACAAGTCATTCCCCAATTCATTAAGTGGCCAAAGGATATGAGCAGGCAAAGATATTTCAGACAAAGAAATCAAAGCTATCTATAGTCATATGAAGAAATACTCTAGATCACTACTGATCAGAGAAATGCAAGACAACTCTGAGGTATTAACTCATACCTAATAGAATGGCAAATATAACAAAAAAAAGGAAAATACTGGATATTGGAGGAGATGTGGGAAAAGTGGAATGTTAATCCACTGTTGGTGGAATTGTGAATAGATCCAATTATTCTGGAAAGCAATTTGGAATTATGCCCAAAGGGCTGTAAAACTGTGCATACCCTTTGATCCAGAAATCCCACTGCTAGGTTTATATCCCAAACACATCCCCAAAAAGAGAAAAATGCCTATTTTTACAAAAATACTTATGCAGCTCCTTTTGAGGTGGCTAAGAATTGGAAATCAAAGAAATGCCCATAAATTGGAAAATGGCTAAATAAGCTGTGGTATTTGGTGGTGATGGAATATTATTGTACCATAAGAAATGACAAGCAGGATGATTTCTGCTCTGGTGAGCAGAACCAGGAGAATATTTTGCACAAAGATAGCAATATTGTTTGATGAAGAACTGAGAATGACAACTATTCTCAGCAATGCAATGATCCAAGACAATCCCAAAGGACTAATGATGAAGCCAACTATCCACCACCAAAGAAAGAACTGATATTGATTAAACAAAGATTGAAGCATGCTATTTTTCACTTCATTTCATTTTTTCTTTTATTTATTTTCTTATAGAAAATGACTAATATGGTAATGTTTTACATGATGGCATATGTATAATCTATATCTGGTTGCATACCACCTCAGGGATGAGGAGGAAAGGAGGGATAGAATTTGGAACTCAAAACTTTAAATGAAAATGTTTATTATTTAAAAAAACAGCATTATGTCTAAAAATGTATACGAAAAATAATTTGTTGCTTAAAAAAATCCTAAAAAAAGAGAAAGAAAAGTTTACCAGAGCTTTGAATTGATCTTAATTAAAGAGTTTCTGGGAAAATACGGATAGGAATTTTATAGCATATGAAGGCAATGGAAACATCTATGCCAATGAGCTCAAAGAAAGCATATATCTTCTAATGTTGACTATTATAATTATTACTAATAATAGCACTATTACTAATATTATGTATAAGTATGGTCCTTTAAAATCACAAAATTCTTTGTGTGTTCCTCACATAAAACATTCCATTTCCTGCTTCCTTAACTTTGTGTTTGTGTGTGTGTGTGTACAGACAAAGAGACACACACACACAATACACATACATGTGAGGCTGTCCCTTGTACCTGGAACATATTCTTCCCTCCTCTTCACATTTTTGGTTTCTTCAAAGCTGAGCTCATGTGTCACCTCATACATTAGGGTTCCCAATTCCCCAAATGCTAATGTCTTCCTCAGTTCCCCCCAAACTGTCTTTTATTTATTTTGTATTTTACTTACAAATATATACGTGAATACATAGGACCAGAAGTTCATAGATCTTGAGCTTGAATAGATCTTGGAGGCCATCGACTTCAACACCTTTATTTGATAGATGAAGAAACTGAGGTCCCAGAAGGCTGTGATTTACCTGATAGTAAGTGTCAGAGACTAGATGTTATCTCCACAGAACATGAGCTCCTTGATATCAGGTATTATTTCACTTTTGTCTTTATGTTGGCAGAGGTTAGCACAAAGTAGGAGTTACACAAGTGTTTGTAGAATAACTCATCAATTTTCTGTATAATCTTATTTAACCCTTACAAAATTTCTAGAAGGTGAAGTTCCCTGAAACCTAGAATTAATAAAAAATGGAACTCTCTCCTTTAGACTACATAACATCTTATGACACTTAAATCCCATGACTCCAAAGAATACAATTTGTCTGTTGTATATATTTAGATTCAATTTCTTCTTTTCTTCACCTTCCTCAATCTCTTCCTTTCCCCTCTCCAAAATTCCCTTAGAGACACCTGGGAAGTTCCTAGAACTTGCTTTACCACACCTTATTGCTGAAATGTCAAGGTGAATACCTCACGCTGAAGGTGTCATTTTACTCAGGCCTCTTCTTTGCTGCCGAAGAGGATTTGAATTTCTAAAGTTTGAGATGAAAAAAAAAATAGTGCTTACTGCTGATGAACAGATCAATCTCACAGGGAGAACAAACAAACAAACAAACAATAAAAAGCAAAATAGTTGCTTGGTTAGACCCTAAAAGAAAGTACATCCTGAACTTCTCCAAGCATGGTGGTGCATTATTGTGGAACTTCCAGGCCCACCCCTGACCTATACCTTTTAATGTCTTACCCAGTGATTTTTATCCATTAGGTGAAAAACAAGTTGTTTAGAGTTATTAATCAGATGGTGTGAGTGGGTGGGATAATGAATTTTAGCATACCCCATGAATATTTTTTTTATTCTACAAAGTTTTAAATTAAATTTATGCTAAACAGCTTATAGGAACAAGGCAGTCTTGTGGCATATTGATAAACATTCTGTCAATCTGACAGTATTTATGAGGAAAGGTTCCAAATCCAAAAACCTTCAACTAATGAGATTATTTTCAGAGAATAGAGGAGGCAGTTTCTTCACCCTATGGTCAGGAACTAACAGAGCTTCTCTCCTATGAAACAAGATGGTGGGTGACATCAGAACTGAAAGAATGACAGTAGGAAAAGGTCATTTGGTCCCATAAGCCTGACTAATGATCTTTGTTTATTCAGTTTTCATTTGCCTTCTCCTCCATTCCTGTTTTTCTAATCTTCAGAAACTCATCTGGATGTTAGCTGAACTCATTTATGCTCCCTTTTGTTGTTCTCCCTCTGGTGAGCTTCTCTCCCCCGCCCAGCCAGTTAACATTTTTTCCTCCTTGTTATAAGACTATAATAAAATGTAGATGAACTCTTGTATTTATAAAATGTCATAGAAGAAAGGAACCACTGGAGAAACAATTCTTGAACTACCCACTGATTGTTATCTGACCTTCTTGCATTTCTTCCACCAAACAATCTATCAATCAACAAACATTTCATTAAATGCCTACTCTGTGCCAGACACTGGAGAAACAAAGACAAAATCAAAATAGTTGCTGTCTTCAAGGAAGGAATTGTATCAGAGGAAACCTTACGTATGTATGTAAGTATACACAAAATAGATTCATAAGGATTTGAGAAAAGATACCAGCAGTTGGGGAAATCAGGAGATACTTCACACAGAAGATGGCACTAGAGTACACCTTTGAAGGAAACTGAGGTTTCTGAGAAACAGAAGTGAGAAGAAAATGCATTCTAGGAATGGGGGAGAGCTAAGAATAGGAGTGGTAGCCAAAGTACCATATATGAGAGACAATAAATGCAATTAGGCTGGATGGAAGTTCTTGGGGGAAGGGGAAGAATGTGTAATAAGACAGTTTGGGTCAAGTTTGTGAGAGTGCTTTAAAGACAAGACTGAGTTGTTTATATTTATCCACTACATGACAGTAAGTGCTTTGGGGAAGGCTCTCCCTATTTAATCTCAACATGAAACCAATCCATCAAGCCAACAATTGTGATGCTCTCGCCTGCATTAAGTTTTTGCTTGAAGGACATTTCTGCATATTGTCATCCCTCCTTATTTCTTCTCCCTACCAGGATTCCTAAGGAACTATGTGTAGCAGTTTTCTACAAATTCCTAAATCTTTTCCATTGTCACATCAGACTCATTCAACCTGCTTGTATTAGCTGATATCTATTAGGGGCCTGTATTTGGGTTTTTTTGGGGGGAGGGGTTCTTTCAATCATCAAATTCTCCTGTGGTTTCTTCATTAACCTTGATTTCTCTTCCACCGACATTCTGTATGCCCTTCTTTCATTGCCTATAGAACCAAAAAATCTTAGAGCTGGGAGTGACATTAAAGTGACATTAAGCAGCCATTTAAACCAAACTTCTCCTTTTATAGGTGGAGGAACTGAAGTTAATAAGTTATGCAAAGCTGCACAGATAGTTGGCCTCCAAATTTAATCCAGGTTTTGTGACTACCAATAATATTAACTCATATTTATGTTGCATTTTAAAATCTAGATAGCACCTACATAACAACTCTATGAGTGATGATTTTAAAGTGTTATTGTTTCCATTTTACAAATGAATATAAAGGATTCTGTAATTGATTCATCAGGAATAATTTATTAGGAGTACGCTGCCTGCTACTGTGCTCGATGTAAGAAAAAAAATTCAAAGAACAAAATAATCCCTACCCCTCAAGAAGATCTAGAGCTGGAAAGGAATTCAAAAACCAACTAGTTCAGTCCCCTCATTTACAGATGAAGAAATTGATCCCCAGGGAGATTGACTTTTGAAGGTCACATGAGCAGTAAAGTCAAAGTGGGGTTTCCAATTAGATGTACTGGCTCCAAAAAGAGTGTGTTCTCCACTATTGCATACTGTCTCACTTGGTCATGGTCATACAATTCATAAGTATTGGGGCCAAGAATTGAATACAACTTTCCTGATTCTAAGTCTAGCATAAGTTCACCAGAACAAGATTCACTCCCAACCCAGGAATCTAATCCTGTGCTTAAGAAAAGAGTGGTTTCATATGGGTGAGAGATGAAGGTGCAGAAAAGGGGAAGTTCATTCAAGTCTTCTCTAGACCAGGGGAAATAACACTAAATTGGCCAAAAAATAGAGTAAAAACTAGACCAAAGTGTTATTCAAAAATCTGTCCAATGAAGAACCATACTTTAGAAAGGGAAAATGTAACAAATCAATGACTCTCCCTTCGAAGATAGTTAAGGATCAACAAACTACATCTTTGAGTCCTCTATGACACATTAACCAATTACTGTGTCCCCTTGTTTCCTGTACTTTGACTATTGATTTCATGGTAGCAAGCATGTCTACACAGACTCTAGGTAGTTGTTAAGTTGTTAAACATTTGCTGAAAGGATAATAATTGTTGCTGTTTCAATGGCTTTGTCTGAAGGCCCCACACACCCCTAGAAGAGGGAAGCTCCCTGAGTCAGCTCTGACCTTCCTTTCCCGAAGTAACTGCCTTCCTTTTGCTATGAGGTGTTGCCTTCCATTTATTTCTCACCATGACTCTTAAAATAGAGTAGGATTGGTCTCTATATACCAAATTAGAAAGGTTGATAGGCTTGGAATTTCCTGGAAACACCCAATTCTTGGCTGCTGGGTTTTAGTCACTTTCCCCGCACTTGAAGTTTTTACTTATATAACCAACTTCCTAGTCTTTCACTTAATTGGTGTATCTTTGAATCTTAACAGCCACAAAAATAACCCCCCCACACGCACACACATACCTCTAATCACTACACATTTGGTTTTTTCTATATAGTCTGTATTTACTTATCTGTGGCTATATTATTTCCATTTTGTAGAATATAAATTTGTTAAGGTTGGAGACTGTCTCACTTCTGTTTGAACATCCGTAGCTCCTACCACAATGCTTGAGACATAATGAGTATTTTAAAATGCTTAATTGATTGAACATGACCTCACCTAGAGCAGGGCAATGGAGACTGTGTTTCAGGTTGCTAAAATTTGGGGGACACAAAAATTTAACACATTTCAGCAGAATATAGAGACAGAGATAGAGAGATGAAGAGATATAGAGATACATGTAAGTATATATATACATAGTTACTAATCATCTACCAATCTACTGAATTTATCTAAATTTTAAAAATATTATTTTTATCTAATGAATCGCAAAGTTAATTTGAGGACATGTTTTGGACAACTTTGTATTGTTTGCCTCCAGTGTCAAAGCTGTTATGACCCTGCAGATGTTTGGAATTGAGCTTAGCTTCTTAGATCATCATGATACTTTTTTAATGGCAGAACTGACCTGCAAGCCAATCTGGCTTTTGATGTACTAATTAAATTGGAGTTCACAGGGAAGAAAAGGGTTTATAGAGGATTTTTTAAATAACTGTATTGAATAATTTTCAAAATCTATTTTATTATGTGTAAAATATTTTTAAAACACTTGACTCATTATTATATTTCTATTACTGTACAAAAATTATATTTACTATATACCTCTCCATTACTTCAATGGCTCTATGAATTTATAATTTTAGTGTTCAGTTCAGATATGTAGTTCCCATCCCATTCATGACTGCCCATCCTATGCATTTCTCCTCAATGTCCTCTCATAGGCTGCCCACAGGGGTACCATATCACATATAATCGGGGCCTTTCTGTAGTTCTCTTGCCTTCATATGGGTGCCAGTAGAGCACACAAGCACCACTGGCCACTTTTCACTGTTGCTACATAACCAACCCATCTTTTCTCTCGGTTACTCATTTCTTGTTTCACATCATTTAAAATGCTTCTCCTGAATGATTCTTCATTTCAAAATGTACTCTGATCTGCTACATATCCCTCTCTACTCACTGACTTTTAGATAATGCTTAATTTCAGTTCTTCATACTATAGCCTTCCATAGTTCACAGTCATGCAACATCAATAGAAGAGTTCAAATCTATTCTCAGACACTTCCTAGCTGTGTGAACCTGGAAAAGTCACTTAACCCTATATGCCCCAGTTCCTCATCTGTAAAATAAGTTGGAAGAGGAAATGGCAAACTGCTCCAAGATCTTTGCCAAGAAAACTGCAAATGGGATCATGAAGAGTCTGGCATGACTGAAATTACTGAGCAACAACAACGACAATCCAGATGCTTCTTTTTTTGAATTATCATTGTTCACTTCTCATTAAGTTCAAAAATATTACAGATCCTCCTAAATGAGATACCAGTTCACTCAAAAGAGTTTAGCCTAATTACCCACACAAACTACAGGAAAAATCCAAGAGGGTGAAGGATATTGATTTTCTGGACTATGATATACATTTGCTTGTACATCTTAGAAAGTTTATTGATTGGTACTCGTATCTTTGATGAAATCTATAAATGAGCGGGGCTCAGAAATAAAAGTTGTAGAAGAATGGGTTGGATTTCCTTTCAGGAATTGCAAAGATCTTTTAATAGTCTATTTCTATGTCATATTTTATTCTTTAACAACGCAAATAATAGTTTCTGGGGGTTAGTTTTTTTCTTTATACTCTTTTGTCCTTGGGAACCCTGAAGAATGAAGAATTATACTTGTATCCTATCCAAAGCCAAAAGAATCTACCCATCCTCCCTTCTCTTCTCCTTCCTTCCCAAGATACTTAGAACATTGAATAAGTCAAAGAGAAAAGATCTATGCCACTGACTTGCTATGGGACATCCCACAAACACCTTTAATGGTTCTGTGCCTCAGTTTCTTCATATGTCAAGGGGTAATAGTAATACATACCTTTCCTGTTTCCAAGGGTTGTTGGGAGAATGAGACAAATGGTATATATGAAAGTATTGTGAAAACCATAAGTATTAAGAGATATGCAAGTTTTGATTCTGACATATCAAACTATTGTATACATAGTCCCCTCCCTCTGGAAAACAAAAGAATAGTTACTGGGCCAGGTCTCAAGAACACTAGGCTCTTGTAAAAGAAGGAATTTTAAACTTACCACCCACAGTATGAATGTTCTTTTGACTTTTCCTTTTGTTTTCCATTTGGGTTTATATAGAATCCTGCCCAAAGTTCTTCAATAGAAAGTGAGCCTGATACCCTAATTTAACTTCAGGGAAAGAAAACTTGGGAAGCAAGTATGCTGATCTCTGGGGACTTCATGCCTGAGAGATTCACCACATTTTGATTTGTTTCCTTTTTCTTTTTTAATAGATACAGATGCATTTTACCCAAGTAGACTCCAAGTTCTGAAAAGGAAAGGGACTGTCTTATTTCTCTTTATCTTTACCTAGCATGGGATCTTGCATACAGTATGTAAGCTATGGACAGGAACCCTGGATCATAGATTAAGAATTTTCAGACAACCTTAAAGGTGCTCTTGCTCAACTCCTTCATCACAAGAAGTAGTGTCCTTTATAAAAGAGGAAACTTACTAGATGAATCATGCAAGATAATCTGTAGTAATTAATGTAACAGGTAGTAAGTTTCAAAGTTAGAATTTGAATCCAGGTTTCTTGACTGATTCAAGAGATCTTCCCAAATCTGTGCTGATTTTAACCTGTTTTGATTCTTTCCAATACAGACTGATTTGTCCAAACTAAATTTGATTTCTACTCATCCTGATTTTTTTTAATCCTCTCCCCTACTTAACCACCTCCCATAACCTACCCAGGATTTGTTTTCAGTAATTGTGAACAAGGGTGGGATCTGCTTTTGGCAGTGGAATACCAACATGTCTACAGAAAGTCCTGATGTCTCGGTCATATTCTGAACATTTTATCATTGAGTACTGGCTCTTCTCTCAAAAGTCATTACTGACCTCCCACTCAGCTGGCCTTAACAAGTGCACTGGGCTTTACCATTCCCCCAGAAGGGAATGATCTCATGTGGACTCCACATAAAGGGGGGAGGGGAGACACTGACTTGGATGATTTCCTTCACAATTAGACAGGACTTGCCTCACATGATGAGGTAGACTCACTGGGTCACACTGCTTTGTAACAAAACACGGAACTTTTTTCTCAAATATCCAGGGACACAACACATACCTCCATGGGGTCCGTAATGCCTTGAAGGCAAGGATTTTTAACATGTTTTGTCTTTTATATGCTAGCATAATGTCTGACAACAATAAACATTAAGCACCTACATACTATGTGCCAGATACGGTGCTAAGCGCTAGAAATAGAAAAGAGGCAAAAGACAGTTCCTGCCCTCAAAAGGAAAGGGCTGACAGTCCAACGGAGGAGGCAACATGCAAATAAATATATTTAAAACAAGCTATATACAAGATATGTATATAGGGAAGACTTTGGAAAGAAAAGAGGTTGGGGAAGGTATCCTAAAGAAGGTGAGATTTTAGTTGGGACTTGAAGGAAGCCAGGGAGGTCAGTTGTCAGAGCAGAGGAGAGAGAAAGAGAGTATTCCAGGTCCCATGCCTGGAAAAAGCTAAAGAAAATACCTGGAGCTAAGAGATAAATCTTGTTAGTGGAAGAGACGGAGGCCAGCATCACTGGATGGAAGAACATGTGGCAAGGAATAAGGAGTAAGAGGACAGGAAAGATAGGAGGGGGCTAGGGTATGAAGGGCTATGAATGTTAAACAGAGCATTTAGTATTGGCTCCTGGAGGCTAACAGAAACTTGAGGCAGGCCCACCCACCAGCAGCCTATTGAAATAATCCTGGCATAAAAGGATGAAGGCCTGCACTAGAGTGGTGACAGTATCAGAGGAGAGAAGGGGCATAGAAAAGAGATGTTGCAAAAGGGAAATTGACAGGATTTGACAACAGATTAGATATAGAAGGTGAGAAATAGTGAGGAATTTCAGGATGACTCCTCGATTTCAAGCCAGAAAGACTGGGAGGATGGTGTTAACCTCTACAATAATAGGGAAAGTAGAAGTTGGGGAGAGTTTGAGGGAAAGGATATTGCATTCTCTTTTGGACATATTGAGTTGAATATATCTACCAGATGTTGATTTTTAAGATGTCTGAAAAGTTGTTGAAAATGCAAGACTGGAGGGTAGCATAGAGTTTGCATCAGGAAAGGTAGATTTGAGATTCATCAATCATAGAGATGGTAGTTAAATCCATGAAACTTGAGAATATTACCAAGTGAAGTAGCATTGAGGGAGAAAAGATGAGGGTCCAGGACAGGGCCTCAAGGAATATCCACAATTGGAGTGCGTGATCTGGAAGAGTATCCAGCAAAGGAGCCAGAAAAGGAGAGTTTGGATAGGTTGGAGGAGAACAAGGAAAGAATGGTGTCCCAGAAACCTAG
This sequence comes from Dromiciops gliroides, assembly GCF_019393635.1. Lineage (NCBI taxonomy): Eukaryota > Metazoa > Chordata > Mammalia > Microbiotheria > Microbiotheriidae > Dromiciops > Dromiciops gliroides. Next base: position 555,205,369 of record NC_057862.1, read on the forward strand.
AGAAAAGACAGTATCAAGGAGGAAAGAATAATCAACAGTGTCAGTAGCTGCAGAGAAGCCAAGGAGAATAAGGATTAAGAAAAGGCCACCTTGGATTTGGCAACTAAGAGATCATCAGTAACTTTGGAGAGAGCAGTTTCAGTTGGATGATTTTTTAAGAAACAGACTGTAAGGGGTTAAGAAAGTGAGAGGAAAGAAAGTAGAGGTTTCTATTGTAGATGACCCTTTCCAGAAGTTTACTTATAAAGGGCAGAAGAGATATAGAAAATAATTTGTCATGAATAGAAGAATCAAGTGAGGTTTTTTTTCCAAGATAGGGGAGACAAGGGCATGTTTGTAGGAAGTAGGAAATGAGCCACTAGAGATGGTGAGATTGACAGTAATTAAAAGAGTAGAGATGATAAAGGGAGGCAGTTGTTCAAAGGAGACGGAATGGAAGAGGATCATTTGAACAAGGAGAAAATTAGCCTTAATAAGGGGTGAAGCTACTTCATCATGTGAGGAAGGAATGAAGGAGAAGAACATGGCAGAAGGCACCTGAGTGATAGCAGATGAAGATGAGGGAAGAAAAGGGAGTTTACAGAGAATGGCCTCATTTTTTTCTGTTAAATATGAGGCAAAGATCTCAGCTGAGAGAGTGAGGCAATGAAGAAGTTTGAGGAGGAATTAAGAGGTTTGGAAGAGCTGCCATGGAGAGTGGGACAGTGAGTTGATAAGGGAGATATAAAAGGATTGCCAAGCAGCAGTGAGGGTGTAGCCGAGGTTGGGTAACATAAATCTGTAAGGGATCCAGTCAGAAGGGTCGCATGATTTTCTCCACGTTCATTCTGAAGCATGTGTATAGGAGCAAATGTGACAAATGGTGGGTATGATCCAAGGCTGAGGCTTGTCTGAACCTTAATGGTAATGTGAAAAAGGAGCTAGGGATTCAAAAGAGGAAGTCAGTGTAGAATTGAATTTATTCATCAAGAGGTCAACATGTGAAGCAGAGGTTGCAAGGAGAGAGAGTTAGCCTGAGAGAGAATTGAGGGGTCAAGTGATCGGAGGTTATGGTACAGATAAAGATTAAGGTTTTATAAGGGAGGATAAAGGAAGAGGATGAAAAGCAATAGATTATGGCTGCATAATGGGGTTTCAGAAAACTTGAATATAGAAGTGGTATATTTGTGGGTGATGGCAAGATCAAGTGTATGACCATCTTTGTCTGTGGCAGAGGTGGGGTGGAGCAGTTCTTGGGAGGTGAGTAAGTTGAAGAACTGGGCTGCTAGGGTATTTGAGGGAGAATCTATATGTATGGTAAAGCCCCCCTAGAATGAAGGCAGAAGTTGGGAAGGAGAGACAAATTGTGAGCCAGATATCAAACGCATTGAAGCAGGGAAAAGAGTGGGTTTTTTTTTTCTATACATGAGGGCTACCAGGAGTTTGATTGGGTGGTAGATATGAATAGCATGAACCTCAAAGAAAGTGAAGTGACTGAGTGATGGAGGGAGAAAACTTGGAAGTGGCAATTGGGAACAAGAAATATTACACAGCTTGCTTTAAAATTCCCAATGATCTCTTAATTGCCATACCTCATAGTTTTTTTCCTAATCTTCATCCTTATTTACCTCTCTGAAACTTTAGACATTACCAATCACCCTTTCTTCCTAGATCCCCTTTCCTTCCTACTTCTATCACTGTTCCCTTCTGCTTCTTCTCCTATGGGTCTGACTACTGCATCTCAGAGTCTTTTGATGGATCTTTAGCCAGGTTTCACCCACCAACCATGGGTGTTCCTCAAGGCTCTGTCTTAGTCACCTAGAAAGGTGACTACCTACCTGTGTTGAACTAGGGATTGAGTGCTGGGCCTGGAGTTAAATCTAGCCTCAGATACTTACCAGCTATATGGCCCTGGGCATGTCACTTAACATGTCTCTCTCAGTTTCTTGAACTGTAAAATGCAGAAAAATAATACATCCCAGGGTCACTGTGAGAATCAAGTGAGATAATATGTGTTTAGCACAGTGCATGACTTATAGTAGGTACTTAATCATAGTAGGTATTTAATAAACACTTGTTTCCTTCCTTCATAGTCCTTTATTTTTCTCCCTTTATATGATCTTGGTTGGTGATCTTGTGAGCTTCCATGAGTTCAATAGTCATCTTTGCAGATGATCTCTTCCATCATAATCTCTTCCTTGAACTCCAGCCTGGCACCACCAATTGCCATTTGGACATCTCAAACTAGGTGTCTTTTGGTGTCTCAAACTCAATATGTTGAAAACAAACATAATTTCCTTTTCACTAAACCTTCCTCTCTTCCCAATTTCCCTATTACTATGAAGGGCATTACCATGCTCACAGTCACTCGGGCTAACAAACTTGGTCACATATCAATCTATTTCTAAACAGAGTTACTTCTATCTTCACAATATCTCTGGTATACATCCTCTTTTTTCCCCTTATGAACCAAAACCTCATTAATTCTCACCTGAACAACTAGAATAGTTTCCTAATTAGTGTCCCTGTCTCACATCTCTCCCTGCTCCAATCTGTCCACTAGTCAGCTGACAAAGAGTTTTGGGGTTTTTTTGTAAAGCATAGATAGGCATGATCACATCACCTCTCCTCCTCAATAAAATTTGATTGCTGCCTATTACCCCCAAGATCAAATTTAAACTTCTGTGTTTGGCATTTAAAGCCCTTCATAACATATCTCCTTCCCATCTATCCAATTTTCTTCTATTTAAACTCTTGCCTTTGTTCCCCCTCCCAGTGCTAGTGCCTTCTCTTTGCAATCACCTTCCATTTATACTGTCTCTTACATGTAATAATTATTTGGCATGTTGTCTTCTCACACATTAGAATGTGAGGTTCTTGAGTGTAGGAAACATGTTTTTACCTTTCTTTGTATGCCCCCAGAGCTCAGCACAGTGTATAACACATAGCAAGTACTTCATTTTATTGGCTGTCTAGCTGACTGACTTTCATAAATGCTTGTTCCTTTATTGATAGGTGGACCTGTCTCAGAGGACCTGCTACAATACCTGTCTATTGTCCCACAAGTGTAACCATCTTTAGTAATTTGATGCCATTGTCATCACATTTTTTCACACTCTACCCCCAAATCTGTCCTGCCATGCCCAATGTATTTCTCAGTCAATATTTACCTCCACTTCCCCCTCCTCAAAGGCAAATCACAGTGCAGAGTTAAGCAAGGATTAGATGAGCACAATGGAAGGCTAAAGATCTATACATACATACATAAAGAGTCCAGAAATTTGTTTATCATGAAGGTTTTGAAGAACTGTCAAGTCTCAAACCATCGGACATATCCAGGATCCCTAACTATAAATGATTAGTGAAAATTCACCTGTCCTAAGCTTTGTCTTCTAAGTTTTGTTTGGCTGGCTGCAATTGTGATTTCATAAATCTAGGGAACTCGTGGTAAGGAACTCACTCTATTCATATACTGTGGATACAAACAAGTTAAGTGACTAGTCCAAAGGCCAAATAGCCTGTATGTGTAAAGAAAAGACTTGAACACAGGTCTTCCTGAATCTCAGTCCAGTTCTCCAGCAACTATACTACTAAATACACTCCAGAATTTAGGTGCTGAGTACCTTGAGCACACATTTGGGCTGTCACAAAGACTATATGCTACTCTTGTGATCTAGAATAGTTGCCAGATCCCATTCTCTCTCTCAACATCCTCTGCACAGAACCCTCTGGTTCTATTCACCTTTTTGTTTCCTTGAATTAACTAATTGACCATCATCATCATCCTTATTAAAAGCAACACCATCAAGGGTAGTAACAATAATTATCACCCCCATTTTATAAAATAAGGGAACTGATCCTCTGAAAATGAAGCAACACACACATATATGTACTATATTATATATATATTCAAATTATAAGGCATATTGCTTATGGACAGTTTGTGTGTCATTGTCTATGTTCAACATATTTCTGGAAAGTTGCCCAGGTGGGGAACCATGGGGTAAGGAGGAGAGAGGCAAACATATAGTTAGTGTTACAGTATTCTATTGGGGTGTGCCTATGGTGAGGCATGGCTCTTTCTTTAATCCTAATATTGTGACCATAGAAAAATTGCAGAGAGATAGGATGGGATATTAAGTGTCAAAATTTAAGAACTCTCACTACTCACCTACTCTCTCCTTTGTAAGGTAGAGCCTCTTACTTGCTAGTACCTTTGTGCTCATTTCTGCCCATACCCTGAAAGGTGTTTGTCTCTGCTCTGTTAAGGATCATGTTAGAAGCTCATAACTGAACCTTGGAAATGGGTTCATATGATGATGCTCCGATTTCTAACTCCTTCATCTGACTTATTTACCTGTTTTTGTGTACTTTGTTTGACCTTACTTCTGAATTCCACCTGTCTCCCTCTACTGTGTCTTCTTTACTTAAACTTCTGACCTCCAGTTTATTTCTGATTTGTTGTAAATTCATGCTGTTACCTTATAGGGCCTGGCTTCCTATAATCCTATCTATAAGCCTGGAATAAGAGCTAGAACACTTGATAGAAGATATAAATCTGACCTGTGTTGATTTAAATGCCAAAGGAAATGTGACTGATTATTGGTTTTCCTGTTTCAAGTCTCCCTTCCCCAACCCATCCTCCAAATATCTGGGGAAAAAAAAGGAAAAAAAATCTTTCAGAGGTACAGGATGGTTGATACCTGGATAGTAATTTTTGCTATTAACTGGCAGTTTATGAGAAAGAAAAAAATTTTTTACAAATACCCAAGAGTTTCTGCAGACTGAAAAATCAATGTAAGCCAGCAATGTAATGTGGCATATACCAAATTATGCTGCATTAATAGTAATACCACTTCCAGAATGAGGGAAGTGTTGGTCTCTCTGTACTCTGTGGTAACCAGACCATATCTACTGTACTGTGTTAATTTTTGAGACTCACATTTTATAAAAGTGTATAGAATAGGGCAACCAGATGTGAGGGAATTCAAAGCAATGGTTTATGAGGATGAATGAAGCTGGAATATTTAGCTTGAAGAAGAATAGAGTTAGGGACACTAGAATAACCTCTTTCAAATATTTTGAGGGCTGTTGTGTGCAGAATGGATTAGATTTATCCTCCTTGGATCCAAAGACAGAACTATAACCAACTGGTAGAAATTTCAGAGAGATGGATTTTTGCCTAGGATAATGAAGAGCTTGCCATTTGAGATGTCCAAAAAGACATGGGTTGCTAATAATGGAGTGAACTTGTCAGTTGAGGTATTCACATGGAGACTAAATGGAAATATGTTAGAGATATTATAAATATGTTTCATCCATTGGGCAGGGGGCAAGACTAGATATTTTCTATGGATTTTATGGATGGAGTCTATAACTCTATGTACTTTCTTCTGATAAAGACAGTGAACTTGCCTCTCATAATACACATCAGGAAAATTCTTTTTCTAGGTCTAGCCCTTAATGCATGGAATTTGCTGTATCTATTACAAATGACTCATTTGGACTCCACTATGTACATGTGAGCTGATACTTTATGATATACTGGGGAAGAAAGCATGGATTCCTCTAATTTCACAAGAAACCTTTGAATATAAAACTAATAAAATGGAATACTAGGATACTAGAATCTATAGTGACATCATTTGGCTAATCATATCACAGGAGCTTCAGGATTCAAAATTTGTAGTGTATTCTCATTTTCCAGGTTTATTTGATTGGTTGATTCCAGAATTTTATACTTAATCAAAGGGACTTAATTATTAAAGTCCCAATTAAGCAATTCATTAAATCATGATGAACATTCATAAATAAGCATGTATTTAGGGGCAGCTAGGTGGTGCAGTGATAGAGCACTGGACCTAGAGTCAGTAGTACCTGAGTTCAAATCCAGCCTCAGACACTTAACACCTATTAGCTGTGTGGTGACCCTTGGCAAGTCACTTAACCCCAATTGCCTCACTAAAAAAAAAAAAGAAAAAGAAAAGAAAAGAAAAAAAAAGAAGCATGTATTTAGCATTTCATGTTTTAGTGGTTGAATTGTTTTTAAGCTATGTGCATAAGCTTAGATTTATCTCCCTTATATTTTATCCCATTAGATTAAGCCTAGAATTGCAGGCTGTTGAGATGTTATAATTTGAAAACACTAGGTATTTATTTATTTAGGTAAGGCAGTTGGGGTTAAGTGACTTGCCCAGGGTCACACAGCTAGTAAGTGTCAAGTGTCTGAGGCCACATTTGAACTCAGGTCCTCCTGAATCCAGGGTCGGTGCTTTATCCTCTATGCCACCTAGCTGCCCCGACACTAGATATTTAAACAGATGCATAATGCTCTGAGAGTTACCCCTTTGAGAACCCGGAAAGCCCATGTTGTTTCTAAGTGCCTCCATTACCCCCACTGCTTTTCCACATTTCACCCCCCAAGGACAGGGAGGAAGTAAAATCTCAGAGAGGAAACCATCCACAGAAAGCTGGAAGTTATACAGGCAAAGGCAGATAGAGTAAAGAAATAGATACATCAAGAAAAGCAGATCTTGCACTCATTAATCAACCATACAGCACCTACTATTAAGCTCTTGTTATACTGCAGGCACTGTGGTCAATGCTGAGGGTGAAAAGACAAAAATGAAAAAGTCCCTGCCCTCAATGATCTTGCATTCTATCATGCCCATACATTACATACATATGTGTATAGATAAATATAGATACATGTATACACACATAAAAGTAAATACAAAATATAAGTAAAAAGTAACGGGTGGGGAGGCATAGGCTGTCGGAGGGATCAGAAAAGTCTTGCTATAGGAGTTGGCATCTGAGATAGGCTTTGAAAAAAGCGAGGGTTTCTAAGAGGCAAACCAACAATGAAGACAAAGTACATTTGAAGTATTAAAAACAGGGAGTGCAAAGGCACAAAGATGATAGATGGAACATTATGTACTAAGTATAGTATCAACCAGGTCAATTTGTCTGGACTATAGAGGGCAGGGAGGAGAACAATAGGCCTCAAAAAGTAGACTAGAGCCAAATTTAGAAAGGTTTTCTTTGCCAAAGAGAGGAATTTATATTTTATTCTCAAATTAATAGGGTTGAACAGGTGGTTAATGGCAGACCAGTGTTTTAGAAAATCACTTTGGCAGCTGTGTTTAGAATGGTTTGTAGAGGGGAGAGACCTGAAGCCAAGAAGCTAGTTAGAAGGTGATTGTAACAGTAGTGGGAGAGTAGACTTATGAGGTGTTGGACTAGTAGGGATGGTGGTGGCTCTGTGTGTGTGTAGGTGTGTATATGTATATGTCTGTGTATATAGGTATGTGTGTATGTGCGTGTGTATGATTTAACAAATCACGTCCTGCCCCCGGGCCTCAGTTTCTTCATAGGATGAATGTGGTAAACTAATGATCTCTAAGGTCCCTACTAGCTTTTGTGTTTCCATGTACTAGTGAGTTCATTGATTTGATTTGTGAAACATCTCTTTAACCAATGACATGTGGGACTGGTAATATGTATATTTTCAGTTCTTCCACAAATTAATAAAAAAAAAAACTTGGTAATGGGAAGATAAAACACCAGCCCTGGATTCAGAAGGACCTGAGTTCAAATCTGGCCTCAGACACTTGACACTTACTCATGTGTAACCCTGGACAAGTCACTTAACCTTCATTATCAGGCCAAAGGAAAAAAACAACAACTTGATAAAAGTATTTTTTATTCTTGATAAGGCTTTATAGGTTGCTAAGAATTTTATGCACATAATATTTTGTCTGTTTTTCATAGAAACATTATGAGGTAGGGAGGGCATAACTTATGATTCTGATTTTACACCTAAGGAAACCGAATATGAAAAAGATTAAGTGATTTTTTCATTGTCATGATTTGTGTGATCAAGTTGGAATTAAAATTAAATTCTTAGAACCAAAGATCTCATACCCTTCCTAATGTATCACTAGTCAGGTAATCATATTAGAACTCATTAAATCTGAGTTCCAGTCCCAGTTGTTGACCTTGTAACTTTAAGCAAGTAAACTAAATCTCAGTTTCTTCATGTGTAAAATGATGAAGTTGGACTCGATGATTTCCAGGACTACTTCAGGGCAAGCTATGTAAGAGGGAAAGGGAAAATACACATTCATGCAAACACATACACGCAAAACACATATACATACATACACACACACACACACAGAGTAAATGGATTCTAGCCCTGGATCTGCCTCTTACTTATTGTTTGTCCATAGACAAGAAGAAAAGTAAGGAAGTGCTAGAATTGTGGTTTTGTGCATCTCCCAGAATTTTAAACCATGATCCCGAAGCATATCATTCCTTTCCATATACTATATACTTGCCAAACTTACCCTAAAGAATCAATCAATATTAATTGAAACAATACATTCAAAATTATAGAATAGAATAAATCCATATGTATCATCAGCATTCTGGTACATTAACAGAAAAATCCAGAAAGGAAAGGTAGATAAATTCTACTAAAATCAACTTGAGGATTTATATATTTGGGAGTCGATCTACTGAGACACACTGGAGAACTGTCTGAATGCATCTATAAAATTTATTTTACAGAAAAATAAACCTACATAATTGAAGAAATATTCAACTTTATGAGTTGTCATTCATCCATATTTTTAGTTGTGTCTGACTCTTTGTGACCCCATTGTGAGTTTTCTTGGCCAAAATATTGGAGTAGTTTTCCATTTCCACCTCCAGCTCATTTAACAGATGAGTTAAGTGACTTGCCCAGGCTCATACAGATAAATGTCTGAGGTCAGATATGAATTTAGGAAGATGAATCTTCCTGACTTCAGGCCCAGAATTCTATCCAGTGTACCACTTAGCTGCTCTACTTGTGGGTAAACTGTGTCAATTGAATAAAAATGGCAATATTGCCTAAATTAGTGTATTCAGTGCTATGCCAATCAAACTATGAAAAGATTACTTATAGATCTTTAAGAAAATAATGATGAAATTCTTGCATAGGCAAAAAAGGTCAAGAATCTAAAAGGAAATAATGGGCAAAAAGGTGATAAAGAAGCGAGACTAGTAGCACCAGATCTCAAACTATACTACAAAGCAATATTCATAAAAGCAATTTGTGCTGATGGAAAAAATAGGTCAATTAGTGGATCAGATTAGGTATACAATATAGAGAAACAAACAAACACAGCAGCAAATATAGTGTTCAATAATCTCAAAACCCCCACTTACTAGAGTAAGGAATAATTCACTTAAAACAACTAGGAAAATTGGAAAGCAGTTTAGCTGAAATTATATATAGAATATCACTCACCATATACCACATTATCTCCAAAAGTATGAAAGACTTAGATCTAAGAGGTCACAACATAGACAAATAGAAGAAACAAGAAGTATATTTCCTTTCCTATCCATGGATAGGAAAACAGTTCACAGCCAAGCAAGAAGTAGAGAAGATCACAGAACTCAAAGGTGGCCAAGTATAAATAATTAATTACAAGTCATATGTCTATTTCCTAATCTGTCTGAAATCTTGATAGTAGTAATACTACACATGCAGCCATGTGTTTAAAGAAGGTACGAGAAGGAAAGGGGCAGACTTTCATAAATGATATTCTACAGAAGCCCAGGTATAAGGATGTTTGCTCAAAATCAGAGGATAACAATACTGGTTCTCCCTCATCATTCATCTTCCCTCTTTCCTCCTCTTTCTTCCCCTTACTCTCTCTCCCCCTCTTCTCCTTTTCTCTTTCTCTCTCCAGAACCATTATCCCTCCATCTCTCCCTTTAACCTCATTCCTCCTCTAACCAGACTGTCATACCAGTAACCCTATAAAAAAAGACAAAATGTCATAAATGGAGATTGTTTCCTTTTGGAAAGACAAAATTGAGTATGTACATAGCAATAGACCCCATGCACCAAATATCCTGTTGTTTCTATCTCTTCTTTTTCCTTGTGGGCAGCGGTAATCAGGACTGCTCCTCCCCAGCTCTGTCCTGTCCTCCTCTCTTTATCCTGCTGTTCTTCCTTCCGCCTGATTCTAGGTACTGGGAAGCCAGCTCAGCAGGGAAGAAGAGAAGGTAATCTGGTGCTGTGATAAGGGGAAAAAAAAGAGACACAGAGAGAGAGGGTGTGTTTGTTTGTAATGGAAGGTACAGGGATGGTTTGGGGAAAGGGTCAGAAACCTAGAGAAAATGATAGAAATAAAATTATTTTTAAAACATCCCAAGAGTGAGCTTCTTCCAAAGCAAAGGTCATGGCAGGAGGCATTGGAAGGAAATATGACCCTAACTGTGCTTTCAACAGGCCCAGAGGGGTTCTGGACATCAAATAACTTTTTAAAAAACATTATCCAAATGAGTTTGAGTTAAATGAATCAGAAACACATGGAGGCGTGTACCCTGCTAAGGCAGAGGGGTTTATAAATGAAGGGCAAAGGTCTTTAGAACAAATGGGGAATTTTATTGACTGTAGCCTTGCAGGGTACCAAGATATCTCAGTACATCCAAAGTTACCCTCACCTTACCTATCCTTTAGCAGTATCTAAGTATTCTAGGTTGCTGAAGCTCCAGAGGTATTGTTGGTGATCCTGGGGGCCTAATTTATGTGAGCATAGATATTTTACTGGAATAAATTAATGCATTTGTATGAACCTTTCAATTTTCATAGTTGTTTATCTTTGACCACGTAAATTTTCTTATAAAATCAGACTGGCATAATTCACATTTAAAGATTTTTTTTAAATAACAAAAGCACAGAGAAACTAAGTGATTTTTCCAAAGACACATAGTAAAAATAGCTAACATTTACATAGTGCTTACTATATGCCAAACACTTTATAATTATTATCTAATTTGATGCTCACAACAACCGTGGGAGGTAGGTGCTTTTATTATCCCTATTTACAGATGAAGAAACTGAGGCAAAGAGAGGTTAAGTTACTTGCCCAAGCTAGTGCGTGTCTGAGGGCTGGTATGAACTCATGTTTTCCTAACTCCAGACCCACTACTGTTTCCACTGTGTCACCTAGCTAATTAAGACCAAAACTCAGGTCTTCTAAACTTTTAGTCTAATGGCCTGGCTACTTTACCATTATATCCAACCAAACCTTTTCTATTCTTTCTCTAAATTTTTCCCTATAAATTCTACCACTTATAACATATATCCTCTCTACTATTTGAATATTAGTATATCTTTATCAGATTGAGTATCACACCTAAATTGTCATTAAAAAGATTTTCAAAGGGGGAAGGAGGGAGAGCACAAAATCAGATCCCTTTCCCCCTGTAGATATTTGGTTTTCAGTTATCAAAGGATGGAGGGTGAATGTATGGAATTGTGATCTTTATGAATTATTTTTAACTTAAAAGATCATAAACTATTCTTCTACAGCTGTTGTCAGCATCATTATCTCACTTTTGGCTTGGTTGTCATCCAAGAAACCCTTCTGGTTTAGTTCCCCTCTATTTATTCTTTTGTACTCTTTATGAACCCATTCAGTCTGACAACACTTACTCAATGTTGCTTTTAAGTAGTTATCCTAGAAAAAGCCATCCCCCACCTGCTGATCAGTCAAGTAAGGTCCCAATCCATCCAGATTATAAACTGCTCCCTTTTTACTTATAAGTTGTTGACTTTCAGCACATTTAGACATCTTTCCATATCTCTAGGATCCCATCATCACCATCAAATTTATTTGATACTTTAGGGACTACAAAGCAATGTATATATTTTCTTACTTGGCCTTCTATGTTGTCATTTTTCAGTCTTGTTTGACTCTCTGTGACCCCATTTGGGGTTTTCTTGGCAAAGGTACTGGAGCGGTTTGCCATTTCCTTCTCCAGCTCATTTTACAGATGAGGAAACTGAGGCAATTGGGGTTAAGTGACTTGTCCAGGGTCACACAGCAAGCAAGTATCTGAGGCCAGATTTGAACTCAAAAAGATGATTATTCCTGTCTCCACGCCTGGTGCTCTATTCACTGAATCACCCAGCTGCCTCTTAACCCTCATAACCATGTAAAGTAGATCTTGTGTTTATCTCTTTATCAAAGAGGAAAATTAATCTTTGAGAGATTTTGACTTCCATAGAGTCAAATAACTAAGACATGTCTGAGGCAGGATTTAAACCTATGTCTTTCTGTTTACAAACCTAACATACTGCCTGCTTTACCAACTTGATCTGAAATAGGGAGCTATTCCCATTGTGATACTAACTTCTAACAGTTAGATTTGCCCCTGCTACATCTCTCCTCAGGTTTCCAGGGTATCCAGAAGAGTATATGGATGGCTCTCTTCTTCTAAAGCCATGTGCTCAAGTCTCCACTAGCTGCCCTTCTGAAATGAAATGGGCTGCTTTGGGGAATGGATTTCCTATCACTAGTCTTCTAGCAGGGGCTCATTGACCATGTAGGCATGGTGAGGAATTTTGAAAAGAGAATTGTTTTTCAGGTATGATTTGCTGGGCTCTGATGTCCCTTCCAATGAGAAATTCTGGAAATCTGTGTGCACTCACCTCTTATTTGTTTGTGCTAAAAATGTAGGCAAGGCAGGGCATAGACTGTGAATTTTTTCCCCCAGCATGACTTCTTTTTGTGTTTTGTTAAATGATGGGAGGCTTATATTTGAACAAGAGTACTTGATATTATGGGGGTTTCTTGTACTTTAAGAAAAATAACAGAACCACACCCTATAGACCTGACTATCCCACAGGCTGGGAAGTTATCCAGGTTCCCCATATCCATCCTTTTTTTTCCCCAAACAATAGCAGACCTCATTCCCTTCTGCTGAGAACATTCATCAGGCCAGGACCTCCCTGCCAAGTCATTAAGTTCAGATGCTTTGGTGAGCAGGTACCATGAGATTCTGCCAAGGCAACTAGAAGACTGAGAAGGTCTTTGGCACATGACTACAGACTGTGGATATGATGACTCCTATAATGTAGGCTTCCAGTCCATGCTTTAACATTGTAATGCTGCCTGTGTAATCTCTGCCTATTCAAATAAGCTAGAAGATTTTTGGTCTCTGCTCACTTAGTATCTAACAAAGACAAAGTTTGTTGTTGTTGTTGTTGTTTGTTTGTTTTTTTCAGGGAAATGAGGGTTAAGTGACTTGCCCAGGGTCACACAGCTAGTAAGTGTCAACTGTCTGAGGGCAGATTTGAACTCAGGTCCTCCTGAATCCAGGGTCAGTGCTTTATTCACTGTGCCACCTAGCTGCCCCCAAGACAAAGATATTCTTACAGTGATCAAATGTGCTTAGAGAGGAAGCTCTCGAGAGACAGCAAAGGAAGTAGAAAAACCATAGTAAAATGCTGAAAGCACTGGACTAGGGGTCCAGAAACCAGATTTTAAAATCAAACTCTGCCTCCAAATAGTTATATGACAGTGGGCAAATCATATAAAATCTCTGGAACTCATTTCTCTCATATGTAAAGTGAGGTGTAGATGACATCAATCAAAATATTTATTCAGCATATATTATATGTCAGGAACTAGTCTTAGTACTAGAGATACAAAAACAAAAAATTAAACTGGCCCTGCTCTCAAAGATGTTACCTTTTATTGTGAGGGAAACATGAAAGTACATACAAAAGATATATAAAATCCTCATAATAGATTACTTATTGGTTTCCTCTAAGTTATAATAAGCTCTCTGTCTCTAGCTTCTAGGAAGGAGGAGGAGAATAAAGAGGAGGAGGAGGATGACAACAAGGACAAGGAGGAGGAAGAAAAAGAACAAGAACAAGAATAGGAAAAGGAAGTCGGCAAAGGAGGAAGATCAGGCAAAGGAAAAAGAACATGTATATAGTGCTTTAAGGTTTGCAAGGTTTATAAAGATTGTTACATTTTATCTTCAAACAACTCTGGCAAGTAGTTGCAATCATTATTTCCATTTATAGATAAGGAAACTAAGGCTGAGGGCAATTCAGTGACTTACCCAAAATTACACAGACAGTCTATCTTAGGCAAAAATTGAATTCAGCTCTTCCAAACTCCAGATCCAACATCTATCTACTACACCACAGCTGCTTATATAAAAAGAGGGTTAAAAAGTATCTTCCTTGCTCCCTACTCAGTTGCACTCCTTTGAATTGCTTCATGATACCCCCAGGAACTTCATCATCTTGCAAGATCACATCAGCAGGTGGGCGGCTAGGTGGTGCAGTAGATAGAGCACCAGCCCTGGACTCAGGAGGACCTGAGTTCAAATCAGGACTCAGAAACTTGATACTTATTAGCTATGTGACCCTGGGCAAGTCACTTAGTCCTCATTGCCCACCCCCAAAAAAAAAGATCACATCAGCCTGAATATGCCCACCTCATCAATGCCTTCTGCCTCTAGGACTCCTCTGATTGGAAGGAAGAGTGAAGAGGCCATCCCAAAACCTTGATTTAAGAAGGTAACCTAGACCAACCATATCTTCATGTCTCACCCATTGCATTTCTCTGGACTTTTTCATCATTTAAACTCCTTCAGAACACAAGCTATATTTCTTTTTTATATTTTTATTCCCAGCACTTAGCACAGTATCTGGTTTATAGCAGATGCTTAATGAATGGTGTTTTTTGTTTTGTTTTGTTTTGTTTTGTTTTACTTATTATTGACTGACTATACTTATTTTAGATACTTTAATCCTTTTTCCTTTATAATTCTTTTTTACCCTCAATAATAGAATAAAGTACTCTACCCATTTCAACACTTTTAAGCTCTCTAGATGTCAATTTCATAATCATATAGGGGCAGCTAGGTGGTACAGTAGATAAGAGCACTGGCTCTAGAGTTAGAAGGAGCTGACTTAAAATTTGACCTCAGACACTTGACTCTGGGCAAGTCACCTAACCCCAATTGCCTCAAACATCCAGGGCCATCCCCAGTTGTCCTGATATATATCTTGCCACTGGACCCAAATGGCTCTGGAGGAGAGAATAAGGCTGGTGAGTTTGCACAGCCCTCCCTCACTTAAATCCAATTCATTGCAAGTCATGACATTACCTCCCAATGTCATGGTCCTATTCAAGAATGAAGGATAAATAACAATAATCATATTCTTATTGAGTATTAATTCATATAGAATCCTTGACTTTGGGTGGGGGATCCTTTTTATACAGTTCCTCACAATCTTGCTAAAACAGATTTCTTTTTTCAAACACACACACACACACACACACACACACACACACACACACACACACACACACACACAAACCCACCCAAAGTTGTTTGGGATGTTGGACATCAGCTTCTTCTATATCAGCAACCATCATAAAGGAATTGTTTTTTAATTCATTCTCTTACAAAGATATTTATTTTCATCAAGATACTTGAAAATTAACTATCTATTTGAATAGGTTCATATCTCACTAAGCTTTCTGGGGTCAAAGAGTTCTAAGCTATTTATGAGTTTTAGAGCCAAGTTGTTTTTTTCTTCACAATCAAAGAAATGTATTATTTGGTTCTACAGTCCAGACAGGACTGTCCCATTTCACTTTTCCATTTGTCACTGTTTTACTTATTTTTGTGTCCTGCAACCTTTTTATATACCAAATGTAGAGTTAATTTGATTTCCTTAAGAGCTATTGTAGATTAATAAATATAATTTCATGACCCATACTATTGATGTAGGAAGCCAAAAAAGGGGGTTAACAGAAAAATCTAAGACCTAAGCTCTAATTTAGATCTGAGCTCCAAGAGCGGCTATAACTTACAGACCCTAGCTCCCAAAGGGATTAATGGATAACTTAAGACTTGGGCCTTCATTAATACAAGTCAGGGCCTAGGTTCTTGTTACCCACATTAATCAGCACCCATAACAAGAACATAAAGTGGCAGGTCATAGAGACCTTAACTATAACAATAATTCTCAGACAGGGTATAGAAATTCAAACTGATAAATGAAAATATTTTTAAACTAGACATGGGAATAAAAAGGTGACATGAACAGAAAAGGCCAAATTTGTCCCCAGATTCACCTTATGACATGTAAACCCCCAAAACACACCTCCATGGAAAATGGTACCCACCTCTGGGGTTGGCTCAAGCCCCCAGGAACTCCAAAGTAGGATAAGCCCTCCCCAGTACCTCCCTAAGGTAGAGATTATTATAGTGAGACTGATAATCAATTTATCCATATTATAAATATAACTGTCTTTTCTTTCCTTCTTTGAGAGATACATTTCCACTTTTCTGGAAGTGGAAAATGTGTTTTGGGGGTTTACATGTCATAAGGTGAATCTGGGGACAAATTTGGCCTTTTCTGCACGTCACCTTTTCATTTCCATGTCTAGTTTCAGAATATCTTCTTTTATCGGTTTGAATTTCTATACCCTGTCTGTGAATCATTTTTATAGTTAAGGTCTCTTTGACCTGCCGCTTTATGTTCTTGTTATGGGTGCTGATTAATGTGGGTAACAAGAACCTAGGCCCTGACTTGTATTAATGAGAACTCAAGTCTTAAGTTATCCATTAACTGGGGTGTGAATCCCTCTTAGAGCTCAGATCTAAATTAGAGCTTGGGTCTTAGGTTTTTCTGTTAACCCCTTTTTTGCTTACTACGTCAACATCACTTTGGCAGGTATATGATGGATTAGAGAAGAACAATGAGAGCTATCAGGAAGGTAGTGTGATTTTATAGGCATGAGAACTAAGTTCTATATCAGTTAAATGACTTGTCCAAGGTCACACAGTTATTACACGGCAGAATTAAACAGAGGTTCTTTGACATCAGTCTTTCTACTGCTCCACCCTTTTAAAAGCAATTCTGTTGACTTAGTAATGAACCACAATCACATAGTTTACTGTGGAATGTGGTCTTTTTAATCTCCCAAAAATCTTTTAATGGGGAAAAGGCTATCTTAAGAATTCCACAAATAAAAACTTTAGGGAGACAAGAAAAATATCCACCCTTAAAAAAGAGAGAGAATTTTATTGCAAAAAAAGGTGTGGAAGAGAACACGAGAGACATTTTGTAATGAGGTCAAGGGAAGGGAAATATTTGCTTGAATTTGTTGAAATAAACATTCCACATGCATTTCTTAAGTATCTGCTACCTCCTAGTCCCTGTGCTACAAAAGTGCTACATTACTATAAATAATGAGCATTATTATCCTTTCACAGCATGTTGCTTATAATTCGTTATTTCTCTCCAAGGTAAATATACCCACTTCATTAGCAACTCCATTCCTCTCTCAGCAAATATTTTTTAAGCATATGCAAGGTACTGTGGTAGTAACCAGTGATGCAATGGTGAAAACAAAATAATCTTTGCCTCCAAAGTCTTTTAGAGGGATACATGCACATAATAAGCATGTAAAGACAATGTATATTCAAAGTAGTACTAAATATTTTTAAAAGGAACAATGTGTTAATAAATGGGGAAAGGAGGGGCAGCTATGTGGTACAGTGGATAGAGCACTGGCCCTGGAGTCAGGAGTACCTGAGTTCAAATCCAGCCTCAGACACTTAACACTTACTAGCTGTGTGACCCTGGGCAAGTCACTTAACCCCAATTGCCTCACTAAAAATAAATAAATAAATAATTGGGGAAAGGGGGCAGCTAAGTGGCACAGTGGGTAAAGCACTGACCTTGGATTCAGGAGGACCTGAGTTTAAATTCAGCCTCAGACACTTGACACTTAACTAGCTGTGTGACCCTGGGCAAGTCACTTAACCCTCATTGCCCTGCAAAAAATAAATAAATAAATGGGGAAAGGGAGCACCAAAATGGATTTATTCATGTGCTTTAAAGATGTGCTTTCAAGGAAGGTGGGCTTCTTTGAAGTAGAAGTGAGATGGTAGTAGGCAATTCCAAGAAGCATGGGGAAATAATTCTGCAAATTCATCAAAGCAGGATAGTCTTATCTTTCTTGCTAAGAGACTATTGTTGGTTGATGGTTATTGTTGTTATTGGTGTTGATGTTGTTGCTGCTGCTGGGTTGTTGATATTGTTAATTATTTTGCCAAGCAGAGAGCATGTCTGACATGCTAATCAGAGTTCCCAATACCTGTTTCTGTTCTGTCTGCCTCAATCTATAGGATTTTCCTCACAATGGAACACATTGTACTGCCTGCCTCTGCAAATAACTCTTCGCCCCTTTCCTCAGCCTCCTTCCCAGAAGAGGAACAGTTTTTTCATCACGAAAGCATTAGTCAGCTTACTAACCCCAACATTAAAGCTGTTCAGGCCAACGACTTGCATTTTTGAAAGCCTATGCCCTTCTTCTTTTCTGAATGTTCTAGTCACAGAATTAAACAGAAGAGCTTTTAAATAAGCTTATAATGTTTATTGACAGAGTTATAGGAAGGAAAGTCTTAAAGAAATGGAACAAGACAATAGCCAAACCCAATGGTAAAGACTAAAACCTTTTTAAGAGCTTCAAATCTTATTCCTTGTAAATAAAAGATGCCTAGAAGGCAAAACCAAATAACATCCTAGAGGTATCCTGTACGTGTCTGGTATAGAGTTAACAGTTTCTTATAAAGAAGTGAACACCTACTATGTCAGACACTGTGCTAAGTGCTTTACAAGTAATATCTTATTTGCTCCTCATACTTGTGATGTTTAAAATCTAAATTGTAGTCGCCTTAAATTAGAAGCTTCAGCACCAGTCTTTGGGCATTAAACATTTATTAAAGCATACAGGTATTAACATGGAGTTCAGAAAGTTAAGAAAAGGTCTATCTAGCCTAGAGTTCTAGCCTGGTTGGGTTCTTCCTCAAGTCCTCCTCCACAAGCCTGCTTTAATCAGGAACTCTCCAGCAAGGTGATTGTGGAAGCTTTTTATAGGTCTGGAACAGAGGCAGTCCTTACACACTGCTTCAAGTTGATTGGTTGGCATCATCCAAATCCATTGGTTTTGAAGGTGTTCTCAAGTTGAGTTCACAGTCTAGCTTCTGAGAACCATACCTTCTTAAGGGCTAGCCAGGTGTGATTACAATCTAGTTAACTTTGAAGTAGACTAATCAGCAGTCAATCACTCTCACTTGATACAATCAGTTTAGATTAATCTCCAGGTGGATTTTTGAGTATCTTCTAAATCCCATTATCTCATCACATACTAATTCTGAGAAGTAGGTGCTGTTATTATCCCCATTTTATAGTTGAGGAAACTGAGGCAAATAGAAAAATAAGTGACCTCCAGAGTCATCCAACTAATACTTGTCTGAGGCTGGATTTTAACTCAGGTCTACCTAACACCTGGCAGAGCACTCTATCCACTGTACCATCTAGCTGTCCTCTTGAAGGCTAAACCTTGAGTTTTAGATCTCTTCCTAGAGTCTAGAAAGTCTTAACCTTTTTTGTTTGCTTATTTCCTCAGAATAATGTTGTTGTTGTTGTTGTTGTTTTAATGAATAACATTTTAAAAACAATTACAAAAGAAACTGATTATAATGAAAAGTATTTATCATTTTTTGGTAAAATGTGTTCACAGGCCTCAGGTTAAAAAATTATCTGCTAGGTTCACAATTTGTGATCATAAGCAAGTTATTTCATGGGATTATAGCTGGGAGGGTCATTAGAGACCATTTTATAGTTTACAGTTGAGGAAACTGAGGTCCGGTTGGGTTAAATCATTTATTTGCACATAGCACATATCAGATTTGGAATTTGAAACCAGGACCTCTGACAGCAGAGCCAATAAAAACCATTTCCCCTTATCTTCTCTGAGCCTCAGTTTCCCCATTAATTACCCCCTCAATCTTTCTAGGTGCCAACTACACAGAACCAGCCTCTAACCCATGCGTGGCTGGAGCAGCACAGAATAATTGGCTGGACAGGCAAGTCAGGAATTAGAGGGTGAGATCAACCAGAGGGTGATCCCAAATGATCATTGTCCTGCCAAATTCAGGGCCCAGCTTGCTCCTGAGGCTTAGCTCTGGAAAACAGAGCTAATTTTATTTTGTCATAGGTGAACAGACAAATGTGCAAGGATACGTTATTGTGAACTTTGTCATAATGTCTCAAGTTTCCTATAGAAACAGAAGAGAACAGACTCATTGTAGCACATTGGATTGCACTGGCTTTTTACTTTGATATGTATCCCATGGTTTTCTCACATGGAGTTTGCAGTCCTCTCCAACCTCCATCTGTTTTAAACAAACAACTGTGTAGCCAGATCTCTCCCATTTTGTACTTGCAAAGCTGATATTTGTGAAAGCAAATGTAAGACTTTACATATTTTTTATGATGACTCCAGTAGCTTCCCCATGCCAATAATCAAAGAAGTACCAAGGAATCTCAAAACTTCTCAGTCACCAGAGCTCCTTTCCTCCTGTTGAGAAATTGGAATATCAATTTACTGCCAATTCCACAGGAACCTCTCTCTTCCCTGACCCCAAACCCCCAACATGAATCAGCACCATCCCCTAGGTCCAGGATCTTCACTATCTTCTTCCACTGCCTCATCTTATTAGACCTAGGTAAGAACTCCATAAAAATCCACCAGAGTTTTCTGGCTTGGGACGTTGTCCCAAACTTTCTGGAGCCCCAGTGGGAATCTCCTAACTGCTTCCATATGTTTTGATGATTCCCTTTCACATATCATCCGTGCCCTCAATAAAGCTGGTTTGTTTTACCGTCTTCTTGTAAGTTCCATGCTTCCTTGTACTCAAACTTGGTCTCCAGAATCTTTCTAGGTCAAAATCATCATATACCTCCATTAAATTTTGTTCATCTTGATAGATTCAGTCCAGTGTTCTAGTCTGTCAAAATCTTTTTGAATCCTAATGCAAGTCATCCAGAAGAAGGATGTAAACTTCCCTTCCTCCCCTCATTAGCTTCTCATTGGGAGCTGATGCCTTGACAAACTAGGCTTAAATCAATTTGGATACATTGACCCTCCTCTTCTTTCAATTCTTCTCTTTAGGACACTTAGTTGAAGAGCTGAAGATACCCACCCTTCTGCCCCCACATTAAAAACAAACACTGATACCTCAACTTTGTATGACAGTGTCCCTGGATTCTAAAGACTAGGATAGTAAAGACTAAATAAGAGCCAGGTTATGCCCAGAGAAGTGCATCAAGGGCATAGGGCCTTGGGTTTGTGATATTGGAGGTCATGGGGAACACATGAGTCTTTAGTTTTATTTGTGTCATACAAGCCCTCCTATAATCATATTTTAAATCAATAAAATACAGTATGTAGGAATACAAAGGAAACAAATTTCTTCAAAATATGGCTATCTTTTTATTTGTATGTACATGTATACAAAAAAATATATATACATACAAATAAAAAGGTAGCCATATTTTGGAGGGTGTGTGTGTGTGTGTGTGTATACCAAGTTCAGAGACACCAACTTAAGAATCTTTCATCTTAAAATAATTTACCCAGGATCACAGTTTTCTCATAAGTAGCAACACCAGGAGAGAAGCTCAGTATTCAATGCTTGTTCTATTGCTTTACCCTTCAGGGAGTCCCTGAGAAGGTGTATTTGAAAATGAAATTAGAAGTATTTTCAGTTAGACAGGAATCTCACAGGAGGAGATAAGATTCAGGAGAAGGGAGAAGGAACAAAAGAACAAGCATTTATTAAGCACCTACTATATGCCAGGTACTGTGCTAAGTGCTTTGCAAGTATTATCTCACTTGATCTTCACAACAACCCTCTGAGATAGGTGCTATTATTATCAGTTTCATTTTACAGTTGAGGATGCAGATAGAAGTTAAACAATTTGTTCAGGATCGCAACTAGAAAGAGTCTGAGGCTAGATTTGAATTCTCCTCTGAGAGCCTGAAACATTTAGCAGCCTTGCCAAATTAAAATTATATGAGGTGAAGAATCTAGGAGGTTGGGCTGGACTTCAACTGGAACAGGAGTTAATAGGCCAGTTAACTCAGAAACAGGGGAAGGAAACAAACAGAAATGAAATGAAGGATCCATCTTTTCCCCAGCAACCCTTAGCAGAAAATTAGTATCCAATATTTAAAATAAGCTTTTCAAACCTAGTCTTATATCTTTTCCTTTGTGCTTATCATTTAAACCCTCTGTAATTGTGTGTGTGTCTTTGTGTGGTTGTTGTGGTGGTGGCTGTTGGGATTCAGGGTAAGGGAGGTCTTATATTTTCACTAATTTTAGGAGCAAGCACCCTGTGTAATTATCTTCATTATTTAGTTCTACTATGCCTCCACAATTTATAATCTTAAAGAGTGGCCTAGGGCATGGAAAGGTCATCCAGCTGTAATTACTAGCAGTAAAAACACTTAGAACACCCAAAGGATGGGTTTGTACTTATTTCAGGGCCAGCAGCCTAAGAAAGGGAACAATTTGGAAGCCCACGCCCCCACTCCACAGGAGAGGAACTTAGGATAAGGGATAAGAAGAAGGATGATCTCTGAAGGGTGGTCTTTGGGAAGGCCTTTGACTGTCAGGTAGCCAAAAATGGGATGATGGGAACTGGCCCAAGTTCCAGGCTCAGACAACCCAGAAGCTATCTTGAACATTTTAGACATAACTGCTTCCAATATTTGATCATATAGGAATGCTGATTGAATGAGCCTTTGAGATGAAGTTTAGGTAAGAAAGACAGCAGGACTTCAGAGTCAAGAACACTGAAAAGAAAGAGCTAGGGACACAGTCCATCATAGTCCTCATTTAAACCCATGATTTCATTAACATCTACCAGGTGCCCCCAACAAACAAGGATGAACTTGGTCATACTGGTAGCATTTAAAAGTGCATATTTCTGTAGATAGAATTTACCCATCATGTTTCTTCTTTTCTGACTCCCATGTCTCCAATAACTTTTAGGGTTGAAATGTTTCCATATGGAAAAATTGGCCTCACCATTTTGATGAGGGGAAAACAGAGAAAAATCTAGTTTAGTGGTAAGCTTGCATAAAAACAGAGCTAGAGTAGATAATGGGGTCCCTCCTTAATTTAATAATGGGGTCCCTCCCTCCTCAGAGTAAAATCTAACCAATTTGTAGTCAAAGGCCTGACATCACAACTAAATCTAAGAAGATGATTATGCCATTAATCATTCTATTAGGAGAGATTCAAACATTACTTATATAGGCCATAAAAAGCATGCTATTGTGGTTAAAATATAGTGTACTATTTTGAAGTCAGATACATTTTAGCTCAGATGGCAGGAGGTCAAAGTTCTCATCAGTTAAGATTTTGGCTGACATTATTTCTACATCTGTGCTTTGTAAAAACTGTAAGTTTTATAGTAGAGGATTATAGCTTTAGTGCTAGAAGGTACTTGAGAGACCATAAAGTCTTACCCCTCATTTTTTCAGATGAGGAAAATGAGAGGGAGAAAGTTTATACATGCCCAAGATTACACAGCCCATAAATGTCAGAGGTTTTACCTGAACTCAAGTTCAAATGTAAAGCTGGTACTTTAAGGCCAGCACTATACCATGTTGTGTTCCCATTAGCTGACAATAAAGCCTTATTCACCATCATCAAGAAATGTCTCTCACCCTAGGATGTGTACTGGTTGGGATAACAGAAACATTTCTGTCAAGGCAGAGGGTGTAAGGGACCTAGATGTTGTTCTTGTTGCATTATTTTTCTGTTGTATATGACTCTGTGATCCCATTTAGTGTTCTCTTGGCAAAGATATTGGCATGGTTTTCCATTTCCTTCTATGGTTCCTTTTATAGATGAGGAAACAGAGGCAAATAGTGTTAAGTGACTTGTCCAGGGTCATGCAACTAATAACCATTTCAGGGCTGATTTAAACTCACAAAGGTGAGTGTTCCTGACTTTGGGTGCTGGCACTATATCCACTGCACCACCAAGCTGCCTAGATGCTACAGTTTAATCTTTTT
Organism: Dromiciops gliroides; assembly: GCF_019393635.1. Taxonomy (NCBI): domain Eukaryota; kingdom Metazoa; phylum Chordata; class Mammalia; order Microbiotheria; family Microbiotheriidae; genus Dromiciops; species Dromiciops gliroides. Next base: position 555,229,113 of record NC_057862.1, read on the forward strand.
TTTTTTATAGTGAGGCAATTGGGGTTAAGTGACTTGCCCAGGGTCACACAGCTAGTAAGTGTTAAGTGTCTGAGGCTGGATTTGAACTCAGGTACTCCTGAGTCCAGGGCCAGTGCTCTATCCACTGCGCCATCTAGCTGCCTCACTACAGTTTAATCTTAAGAATGCTCCATTTTCTTGGGTCAATAGAAATTCCCTCTAGAGAATGGAGGAAAGGATGTTAGTTTGACTTTTCTTGCAGCCAGTCTCTCTGGGGATTATTAACATCATAACCCATGAAAAGGCTGAAATTTCTCAACAGGTTTTAGCACTAGATACCAGAACAGAGGTATCATCACAACTTGAAGTTTCATTGGAACATTAATTGTTGACTTATCAGCCTCAGGACCCACTCATTCTGCTTTCCAGAGATCCACACCCAAAGTCACCCCCTCTCAAATTCAGAGGATACCCCCATAATCTCCATTTATATCTCATTCATACCCAAATCTTCACATCTGTATTGCTGCAACAACGATCCTTTCTCTCCTTCCACAACTCCTCCACAACCACTTAAAGGGCCAGCTGCCCATGCTGTCTCCAGTTTACAATAACCAGCATCAAGGATAAAGTTTCTTATTTTCTTAGAATGGAGGCTGAGGGATAAGTGAATGATTGCTCATCTATCTTTCAGTTTTCTAATAGCAGCTTGTTACTCTAGTTAACTAGTGGCCTCTAATTATTTTAAAATAAGACTAGCAGTAATAATATTTGAGCACACCCCAATAAATATATATGTATTTTATGCTACGTATGCACTATTGTATTCATATATTATGTATTTTATTATGCATATGAAAAAAGTAAAAAATAAAAACAAAAGTCTTCTTCCAGAAGTCTTCCCCAGTCCTCAATGTTTGTGCCTTCCTTCTAAAGTTATGTCCAATTTACCCTGTATGTATCTTCTTTGTTCTCTGTTGTTTGCCTGTTTGCTCCCCAATTGAACTGTACACTCCTTGAGGGCAGGAACAGTTTGTGCTTTATTTTGTATCACCATCACTTAGAAAAGTGCCTGGTAGGGGCCAGCTAGGTGGTGCAGTAGATAAAGTCCTGGCCCTGGATTCAGGAGAAACTGAATTCAAATCTAGCCTCAGACGCTTGATACTTACTAGCTGTGTGTCCCTGGGCAAGTCACTTATCCCTCATTGCCCCACCAAAATAAACAAACAAATTAATTAATTAGTTAGTTAGTTAATTAATAGATTAATGAATAAATAGATAAATGAATGAATGGATAGATAAACAGATAAAGAAAGAAAGAAAGAGTGCTTTGAGATCCTCAGGGGGGAAAAAGTTGCTAGTACATAGTAGAGTTTAATAATTGCTTGTTGGGGAGATAAAGAAAAAAATAAAAGCATTTTTACTTTTTTTTACTTTTTTTTTTTTTTAGTGAGGCAATTGGGGTTAAGTGACTTGCCCAGGGTCACACAACTAGTAAGTGTTAAGTGTCTGAAGCCGGATTTGAACTCAGGTACTCCTGATTCCAGGGCCGGTGCTCTATCCACTGCGCCACCTAGCTGCCCCAATTTTTTTTACTTATTAACAGTACAATACCTCTCATCATACCCCATACTCCACCAAAAAGAAAAAATACAAAAACTTTTTTGTATTTATTCTTTGTGTATTCTGAACTTATTTACCAGTGTCCAATTTGTAAACCCTAGGAGAATGTCAGGTTCTTAGAGGAAAGACTGCTTGTTTTTTTTTGTTGTTGTTGTTGTTTTTGTATTCATGTGACTTGCCACAAGGTAGATACATCATAAATGCCTGTTGAATTGATATGTCTTTGTTTGTACATCTCCTCTCTATGCACAGCCTTTCCCCACATTCATATACAGTGATAACTCAGTACTTGTCATTAGTTGGCTCCAGAAGGCACAACGAGGGGTAAAAATGACAAGTACCTAATGAATTTTTCCCATAAGGAGTAATCATGGGATGTGCAGGAGGACCTCAGATCAGATTTTAGTTCAGACATCCATTTCAATCAGGAACATGGGGATGGGGTGGGGAGGGTGTGCATGAAAGACAGGTTGCTGCTGTTCTGTCTGAAATAAGGAGCTCCCAGAACCTGAGGATATTATGCCACGGGAACAGCATGAACTACCGCTGCCCCCAACATACCCAGACTGCTGCTCCCTTTCTTGGGAGAGCTGGGACAGAGCTCAAAAGAGAAGCAAAGAAACCTTTTTCTCAAAGATTGCAGCAGTGGTGGGCAGGGGGAAGCAGTTTTGAAGAAGAGGAGGATTTCAGAAAGTTCCCTGCATGGCTGACAGCAGCTTGGGCTGTGTCTGTTCACTCTTGTTTGTTCTCAGGGAAAGTAGAATCTTGACCATAGCTAGTCAACTTATTTTCTGACCTTTCCTCACCTCCACCCCCCAACTTCCAAGCATCACTGTTGGAGAATCCAGTCTTCAGGGCAGTATGAAGGACCCCACCCCCTCTGCTCCTGATGCCAGCTCACCAGCATAGTTCTCATTTGGTCTCTGCCAGCCCTATTTCCTCTGGGATTGGATCTTCATGAGCCTATTTGGGCTCCATTTTCAATCCAATGTTTTGTTATCACTCACACACTAAAAGATACTAACACAAATCCCAGAAATCCCTCATTCCTCAGGCAAAAAAAGGGCCCCACCAGTGTACTGCATGAATGGATGAGAGAGTTTTGAACTATGGCATTTGACAACTCAGAGAGAAGTCCTTGTCTCCAATGGCACAGAGTAAACTCAATTTTCCCATAGTGGTTCAATGAACATCTAAAGTGAAAAGGGTCCACTCAGGAGCAAAGCCAAGCCCAAGGGGGAAAGGAGGGGATGATTATATTCCTGGGATTTGGTGCTGTGATCATAAATTTTCCCCATTCTGGGAAAATGAAAAAAAAAGCAGAAGAAAATACATGACAAAATATGTTGGGTTCTGCACTGAGCTCAAGCTACTGTGAGACTAATGAGCTGGTGATTGTTTCATCCATAGAGACTGGATATGCGATGGGGTCTTGACTCATACATGTTTTAACAAGTGTATGACAAGTGCCAAGCAAGCATTGAATGTTGAGAAACAAATGACTGAACACAGAAGAATAGTCAGTTTCTACCTTGTTTGTGTAAGAGCAAAATGAAAGGACCAAACAGGTCAAAACACATCTTAATCTGAGCTTTTCTCCATTCAGTTTCTAATTCATAAATATTAGACCTTTCAGCCCACAAATATGAATGCCTAGTCCATCACCATTCTCCACTTTTTAAACACAACCCTTCAGTTCCTACTAGGAATAGAAAACAAATGCATCATACAGCCACTCTCAGATGTTCTTACAATTACAACCCTCCTTCCTACTCCTCTTCCCACCCCAGGCCAAACTCTCTAAGTAGGTAGAGCTCATTATGTGGTACAGAGTAGAAAAAGGAGAAAGGCAGAAAGGGGCTACCTCAGTGACTGGGAAGGGCAGGACCAGGGGGGAAAAGAGGGGCATAACATTTCAATTCATATTCAGAATGTTCACTAACCCACTCGTCTTCTCCTCCCATCAGATAAAACTCCCTAGCACTTTATCCCTGTAATTCTGCCTCATGGTTATGATTTCTGGTCAAAGTTCCCTTCCTTAGATTTACATGAATTGATGCTGAGTGAAATGAGCAGAACCAAGAGAACATTGTACACAGTATCAACAACATTTTGTGATGATCAACTGTGATGGACTTGGCTCTTTCCAGCAATGCAATGATCCAAGACAGTGCCAAAAGATTTATGGTGGAAAATGCTCTCCACGTTCAGAAAAAGAACTATGGAATCTGAATGCAGACCGAAGCATTCTATTGTCACTTTTGTTGTTGCTTTTTTTCTTATTGTTCTTGTTTATTTTTTCTTGTGTTTTTTTCTTTCCTTTTGTTCTGATTAATGTGAAAATATGTTTAAGATAATTGTACTGTATAACCTATATCAAATTGCTTACTGGCTTCAGAAGCGGGGAGGGAAGGGACGGTGGAAGAAAAATTTGGAACTCAAAAATATATTTACATGTAATTGAGAAAAATTAAAATAAATAAATAAAAAGTTCCCTTCCTTAAAGGTGCTGATACTACATTTTGATATAATTGTAGAGCTGTTCATAGTGCTCCCAAATCACTAATATTTAAATCATTTAATCCGGAAGCATCCTTTATTCCCTAATTCTATCCAGCAAGATCTGATATTTATTTACAGGTACTTCCTGCTTCCTAGAGTTTCCTATATCACAGTTTGTCCCCCCACCCCAATCCCAACACTTTACCCAGCAGGGAGAAGAAAAGAACAAGGGAAAGGACACGTTCTCTAACTCATGAAAATGCCTTGACTCACATTCATAACTGAATGGGATTTCTCATGCTTGCTAACTCCTCGGTGAATAAATTCAGGTCTGTAAGCAACTTGTGTCATTTGGATAACTAGAGGAACAGATAATATCAGCCTGGCAAGATGCAAATCATTATCACATGATTCAATTCATATTGCCTAAATCCCAGGCAATCTGGATTAATCTTGGGGTAGCCACAGGGGTATAGTATGCAATAGCCCAGGAATCTTGTGGTCATTTATCTTGACGACATCTTGTTTGGAGCCTTGGACACACTGCTTTCTTAACTTTTCCTTCTCACTTAGTGGTTAGATTCACTCAGAGCAGCAGATAGCAAGGCTTAGCATTGCCTGGTTCCATCTGCCAGCAGAGAATGATGTCAATTAGAAAAACTGGTTTCCCCTAAAACAAGGCTTGTTCTAAATAATGAAAATAGAGCAGGTCACTAACAGTCCAGCTCAGCAATCTCCCTAGCCTCAGCTTGCTTTCTTTGATTTGCCAAAGGCATGTAGTCATGATCATATGACTGGAAGGATGTGTGGTTGTGCAGGGAGAATGAGTAACAAGAAGAGAAGGTGAGATGGAAATTGAGAAAGGAGGAAGGGAAACTCCCATTTTTCACCAAGTATTCTTCTCTTTGTGTATAATAATTTGCACTGTTTTGCATAGACCCATAAAACCGTATGATCAAAGAGCTCAATTTCCTGGTAAATAATAATAATAATAGCAGCAATGATAGTAATAGTGATGATGAGGTACTAGGCACTATGTAAGGAATAAAATGCAAGAGGGACAAAATTCACATCTGGTCATCTATGAAGCAGCAAACCAAGAGAGCCAACAGGCATGTCTCTTCTTTTATCAGACATAATGTCCCAGCACATTTCTATTGTTTCTAGGCTAGGCTTTGGGGGAAAGACCAAGGATCCTTTCCTAGTGTATCACATCAAAAAGTCCTTAACCCTGGGGCAGCCAGATGGCACAGTGGAGAGAGCACTGGCCCTGGATTCAGGAGGACCTGAGTTCAAATCCAGCCTCAGACACTTGACACTTACTAGCTGTGTGACCCTGGGCAAGTCACTTAACCCTCATTGCACCACCAAAAAAAAAAAGTCCTTAATTTTAGTGTTTTTGCTCTAAGGTTATCTTCAGTTTAACCTTTCTATATCTTGTTTGTACAAATTTGTTTGTGTGTTGTCTCTCCTATCAGACTGTGAGCTCCTTGAGAGAAGACAACTTTTGTTTCTTTGCCTTTCATTCTTTTATCAATCCTTAGTGCCTACTTAGCATGGTGCGTAGTGTATCTTAAGTATATAATACATGCTTATTAACTAATTGACTTTTGGTACTAGGCCACCATATAGTGTGGAATAATGTTGGAGTTTATCATCCATCCGTAGAGTTTCAAGTCCCTGGCGGTTTCCAGAGAGTTCTGGTTACATAATTCCTGGGATAGCTTCAATAGTCTAAATCAGCCTCTTTGTACTAGATTGATTATGTATTTTAAGGAACCATTATTTGACCTGGTTATTATTCTGTCCATACCCATTTCATAATTTCATGAACATGAAGTTGTTTTGGTCAAAAAAAAGGTCCTTAATTCTTGGCTACCCCTCTGGTGTTGATTGTCTTAGAATTTAGCTAAACCAAATCTCAAATGATAGGTACATAGCAATTGCCAGCCTATATTTACAACTTTTCCAACTTGGTTAGGCACACCAGAAAATGTGCTTCACTGGTAGAGCCTTTAATGTCAGGATACATGAATGTACTTGTATCAAAAATAATTAAAATCCATATACTGCTCAAAATCCTATCTTCTGTATGAGTACTTTCCTAATCCCCCGTACTGCTAATGTACTAGTTCCTTCTCCCTTATATTACCTACCACTTGCAACTATACACATTATGCACATACATACCTATGTACACACATATCTATGTGCCCTCTCTCTCCCCCCACCCCTCTCCCTCTCTCCCTCAACATTTTTTCCTTTTATTTCCCTCCCCATTAGTCTGTGAGATTCTTGAGGGTAAGAATTATGTTTTTGCTCTGCTTTATATCCCCCAGAGCTTAGCATGATGGTTAGCACAAACAAATATTTGTTGAGTGACCCACTCCCATGAAACAATTTATTTGAAAGTATTTTGTAACCATAAAGTATATTAAAAATTCCCTCTCCCTCTTCCTTTTCTGAGAGTCATCCATTATAACAAGAACATTTTTAAATGAAAAGAGTAAGAAGAAAAATAAATCCTCAAAACCAAGCACACATTAAAAGAAAACCTTATAATTAGTATTTTATATCGGTGGACCCTGCCTTCTGCAAAGGATTGTAGGAGGTATCTTTTTATTTCTCTTCTTTGGAGCCATGATTGTTCTTTATAATTTTGCAACATTCTATTTTAGGTGATTTGTGTTTGATGACCTTTCTATATTTTTGTATATGTGTGTATACATACATACATATATACACATACACATATATGTGCATATATAAACACATATACATATATTTTCCTGACTTTGCTTACTGTACTTTACATGAGTTCATGTAAGTTTTTCGATGTGTTTCTGTATAATCATCATTTGTTGATCTGGAGGTATGTTACCAGTTTTGAAAGTCTCAGCCAACGAAACACAAGTCCTGGTGAGTTCTAATAAATTGCAGCGTATGGACCTAATGTTCCATTATCATCCAAACTATGATCCAGCTAAATTTAGAGAATTCATTACCAAAAAAGTAAGCATGTTCTGGTCATTTTTTTTTTTGCTATAAAACCATCTAGGCAATTTGACATAGTAGAAATAATGATGAATTTGGAGTCAGGAAAAACCTTGGAAGGACATCTCTTACCTGCTTCTGATACCAGCTTTGTAACCATAAACATGTCACTTAACTTACCTGAGCCTTAGTTTCCTTATCTGTATGAAGAAGATAATAATACCTGAAATACATGACTTACAGGTTTCTTATAAAGGCTAATAGGACAATGTACATAAGGTACTTTATAACTTCAGTTATTTCAGTTATTGTTATTATTTTGAGCTGTTTGGACAGGTTTCCTCCATTAATATCATGAACTCAAAAGAACTTGAGGAAGGTACATGGCATGTCAAGTGGACTCACTGCAGCAAACTTAAAGGAGGACATGAACCGAGAGAGAGAGAGAGAGAGAGAGAGAGAGAGAGAGAGAGAGAGAGAGAGAGAGAGAGAGAGAACGAGAACAAGAAGATTAACAACAAGATCAAGAACAACAATAAAAACAATAATAAGATCAGTTACTACTGAAGGATATGCCTAGTTTCTCAGGTAAAAAAGAAAATATCAGAATAATATACATATCTAACAATGGGATCTTTTATGGAAGTATGAAAAAGGATTAACATGACTTTTGAAAATAGCATTCTACCACATGCTATACACTTTTGTGCAATTGACTAAAAGGTACAGAGAATGCACAGTCTCTCTGTCTTTTTTATATAAAAAGGCATTTGTTTTGGTAAGATAGAATGCCACATTCAAGAATCCTCCAACAAGGTATCACCAATATCTATATTTAAATCATGTAAGATACCTTGAAATATGTAACAACAGAGATATAGTTATTTAATGGCCCACAAATTATAAATATATTGAAATAGGGAGATATATGTAATGAAAGATTTTTATTTATAATTTGGGTTTCCAATTTTTATCCCTCTTTCCCTCCCTCTCCTCTCCCCTCCCTGTGGCAGCAAATAATCAGATATGGGTTATACATATATGATTATATAAAGCATTACCATTTTTGTCATTTTTTACAAGAAAACTTGATTAAAAGAAAAAAATGAAAGAAAGTGAAAAAAGCATGCTTCAGTCTGTTCCATCGATATCAGTTCTTTCTTTGGAGTTGAATAGTATGTTTCATCATTAATCCTTTAGGATTGTCTTTGATCATTGTATTGTTGAGAATAGTCAAGTTATTCACAGTTCTTCATCAAACAGTATTTCTGTTTCTCTGCACAACGTTCTCTTGGTTCTGCTCACTTCACTATATATCATTTCATACATGTCTTTCCAGGCCTTTCTGAAGCCATCAAGCTTGTCATTTCTTATAGCACAGTAATATTCCATCACCATCATATACCACAGTTTGTTTAGTCATTCCCCAATTGATGAGCATTCCTTTGATTTCCAATTCTTAGCAGAGATAGATAGAGATAGTATAGATGATATAGATATAGATAACAATACCCATCTATATCTATATAGATATTATCTGTCTATGTCTATGTCTATATTTATATCTATATCTATATCACCAAATGTCTAAATGTGTTTGCCAATGTCCTAGAGGCTATATCATAGAGTCCAAACGGGAAGGGGTTTCTGATAGATCAGAGGTTCTTTGGGATCCATGGATACCCAAATCATTGATGAATAGACCTCAAGGGAACTGTGAACTTACATTAGAAAAAAATGCATATTTATTTTCACTAGTCTCTAATTGAAATTTAGCAGTTCCTTCAATTATTTTAAAATATTATTCTGAGAAAGGATCCATAGGCTTCAACTGACTGACTTACAATATGCACAAAAAGGTTAAGAATTCTAAAGAAAAAGAAAATCTACATACAACCCTGTTTGCAGATGACATTCTGCTGATTGTATGAAGACCTGACACCTTGTAGAGGTTCCTAAATAACATCTACAATCATTCAAAAGGATGCAGCCTAACTGTCCATAGAGGGGGAGAAAAAACAAGTAGATCAGAAACGACTAATGTGCAGGCTATTATTTGCAGTTGAATGAACAGACCATAGGCCTAGTCTATCATAACAAGTATCTTGGATGTGCCCTGCTAATGAACAGTAACTAATCATTAGCAGGGTATAGCCCAGAATTGTTCAGAGGAAGAGAGTAGGTTGGATTTCACTTGGAAAAATTTCCAGTGCCTTTAATGACCACAGGCTTCTTGCTGAAATAAATGCTTATTACTTTAGCATCAATATTCTGCCAGGGATGTAACATAGTTACAAAACATGGGATTCTATAATGACCTAAGAATTAAAATTGCAGATTACCCAGAGGATACTACAGAGATACATGGTGGGAGAGGAGGGTGTGACAGACGTAGGCTGAAGTGGATTTCCACAGGAAAAGTGGCATAAAAGATATAATTAAATGGTCAAAAAGGATGAGCTAATCATATAGTGAGAACACAAGAAAGCCAGACTTTATTCCCCATTATTACCCACAGAATATAAAAAAAAAGCAAAAGATGACCACCATCATGTTGGAAGAACACACACTCTCCCATGGAGGATTTATAGAAGTTCATGAATATGAGTAGCAGAAGATAAGAAGGCATGAATGCATTATATTCTCTCCTAGGGAATGGGGGATCCATAGCAATGAAACCACAGATCCCTAGAGAGAAAAAAAAAAGGCATGGAAAACTTGGGATCTGCCAACACCATCAGAATCACTGCTTTTGAAAAGTATTGAATAATAAGTCATGATGATAATGTGAGTTGTATTTAAATATTTGCAGGATTATATCCTGGAAATTCCTAGAAGGCAGCACGAAGGAGCATGGGAGCAGACAGTTGAGAAGGGAAGATTTTAGCCCCATAGAAGGAAATTCTTTAGAATAATTAGAGCCATCCAAAGGCATAGTGGGCTGCCTCGAGAGGTAGTAGGTTTCCTCTCACTAAAAGTATTCAAACAAAGTCTGGGGGCAGCTAGGTGGCGCAGTGGATAAAGCACCGGCCCTGGATTCAGGAGGACCTGAGTTCAAATCCGGCCTCAGACACTTGACACTTACTAGCTGTGTGACCCTGGGCAAGTCACTTAACCCCCATTGCCCCACTAAAACAAAACAAAACAAAACAAAAACAAACAAAGTCTGAGTGGCCACCCTGTTCACGTGAGAGTTGGATTAACCGACCTCTTAAATTTATTCTCATTCTCTATATTTTGTGATTCTATAATTCTGTGTAAATCCTAAACAGTCCTGAAAAGTTGTTCTTATCAACATTAAAAATCAACCACAATAATGCTGCCTTTTTTCCTTAACCCACTTTTCAGTAAGTGATGCCTTGGTTTTCTTTCAGCCTCAATAACGTTAAGAAAGACTGCCGCCTTGTGGTCAGTCTGAGAGTTGCTTCCATTGTCAGGAAATAAGTTATGCTAAGTAATTTAAAGGAATCTCAAAATAAGGATTTCACACACACACACACACACACACACACACACACTTTTCATCTTTCTTTATTAGCAAAGAGATTTTTTAAATTATAGTTTTAGAGGGAAAAAAACTTTCACCATTTTCCAATAATCATTTCATTGGTATGTCACTTAAATTCCATTGTCTAGCTACATTCAGTGCAAAAGTTAGATGGGAGGTTTTTCATGTTCATGTTCTGTAAATATTTTCACTAACAATCTCATTTCTGAATCACAAAATGCATTCTGATGAACCATTCATGTCCATGAACCATGAAGCACCAGCTGGTAAATGCTGTAGATGAGTTACAAGGCCTATTGATGACGGCTTGGGAAGAGGCCCCATTTATCATAAACATTTGTTGGTACTGGATCTCTCTTTTCCAGAGGGTAAGGAAGTGACAAACCCAATTCTCAACAGTGCCTAGCATGCCAACTAGTTGCCGTTCCCATTTGCTACATAAAAGGAAGAAAAAGATCCAATAAACACTATTGGCAATGTGTTCTAAATGAAAACTACATTTAGACTGTATGTAAATAATTCCATTGATATAAAGGAGGTGCTTTAGCTACCTGTGTCATTCATCTAGCATTCCCTTGACCCCAGGCATCCTTCAATGTAGCAAGAATTCATTACATGCCTCTTATTTTCCAGGAACTGAGTTCAGTACTTACTAAATAGAAAGACAAGTGAAATAGATTCTGATCTAAAGGAGCATGAAGTCTACATCAATTCCTAACTTAGAAAATTAAATCCAAAGCGCATATAATGTGATTTCCAGGATTCTGAGTGGAACCATTGACCAGGTAATTGCTATATCTTCCAGACCAGCAGCAGTAATATTGATTGGACTGTTACTACCTAAGTACGAGGTAGATGAGGACAGGGTGGGAATTCAGAGGGGATTAGAAGAGCAGATGTCAAATCCCTAGTACTGACTGATAGAGTATTGCTTAGCATTGTCCTGGACCTGACTGGTTATGGAGGGGCAAGGCATGTTTGTGCCACTCAATTGCCAATCATTAACTAGGTCACCTGTGCCCCAGGGCTTACTCTGACATTCAGTAGATTATCTGTGATTGGAGAAGGAGTAGTGTTATGCACTTGTTATATGCTAGACATCATACTAGGAAATCATAACACTTGTACTTTTTTGTGTCTACTTATTGTTCGGTTTTATATTAGAATTGTTTGCATATCTTCTCTACATTGTAAAATTGTAAACTACTGTACAGTGTTGTTTTGTTTGGGGTTTTGTCCCTTAGTGTTCTAAGTGCCTAGCACAATGCCTGACTCTTGAAGGGAGGTGGATAGTGGTGTGGCAACTTCTCTATCTTCCTCTATCCAACTTCCTACCAATCTTTAGGCTCTGGAGCAAACAGTCTTTCAGTTTCTCAGATGAGTCAGCAGGAATCTATAAAATCCCTCTGGCATCCTTTTGCTGGACCGCTAGTATATGAATTGTCCCCTAGGGTTCCCAATAATTTCTAATGGCTCCCCATAATCTCCACAATCAAATATAAAATTCTGTTTGTCATTAAAAACCCTTCATCATCTGACTCCTTCCTATTTTTCTGGTCTTCTAACACCTTACTCCCCTTCACCTGTTTGCATCCAGTGACACTGGCCTCCTTACTGTTCTTTATACACTCCTAAATTATTTTTTCTAACCATTCCATATGCATATTTTCCTCAGGATATGCCTAGTCTCACCAATCTCCCCTCCAGGGATTTTCCCACAGCAGCTGTTCAGCAGCTGTTTAGCACAAACAGATAGTGAGGAAAACACTAGGCTGCTGTTGAAATTCCAATAACTAAATCCAGGTAGGTGGTTTGTTTTCCTCAGAAAGACTGCATTTTCCCTGCTTTGGATCTGTCTCAAGTTCAATAATGATACTACCTATTCCTAAGTCTACTACCATTACAGAAGTTTTCCCCCTGCTTCTCATATATGCCAGCATTGTCCACCACTCATGGCTAGTTGAGGATATTGTGGAAGGAAGCACTGGCATTGAACTTTTGTCTCTTGCCCCCTTTGTCTCCCATCAATCAACATTTATTAAGCACTTACTATGTGCTAAGCCCTGGGGACAAAACAAGAGGCAAAAGTTAGTCCCTTCCCTCAAGAAATTTACAATCTAAAGGGAGAGACAATATGCAAACAATTATATACAAACTAGGCTATATACATAAAATAAATAGGAAATAATTAAAAGAGGGAAAGCACTGCATTTAAGAGAGGTTAGGAAAGGCTTCCTATTTTGATAGCAATTAAAGGAGGTCTGGGAGAGCAGACAGGAGGGATAGCCAGAGAGAATGCCTGCAACTGAGAGATGGAGTATGTCATTTGTGGAACAGTCAGGAAGCCAGTGTCACTGAATTGAAGAGTACATATCGGGGAGTAACGTGTAAAAAGACTGGGGAGGGAGCAGATGGCTGGGTTATGAAGAGCTTCAAGTTCCAGACAGAACATTTTGTATTTACTCCTGAAGGCGAGACTGCCCTTGAGTTCTCTCATATCCTGCAATTTCAAAGTCTCTATAAAGATCCATGACCATTATGATGTAACACACAAATTATGATTAATCTGTTTGACCACATAAAACACAGACCTGTACATTCTGCTTCCAGATTGGTTTCCCAAAGCAGAGATATTTATAAAGGGCAGGTAATAATTCTCATTCTTGATACATGTTAGTGCTCAAAATAATAGCAAAAGGGGTGAATGATTGACTTAAAGAGGCAGTTGTTTCATTCATTTCCCCTCCTAAGTCCCTTTAGTCAGCTACTTACTACCTCCCAAAACTAGAAGAAATGGCAAACATTTAGGTGAAGAGGAGCAATGAACTTTTATTTATTATTGTGGATTCAGTGATGGAGTTTGAAGAGGTCTTAGAGTTCATCTATTTATGGTTGAAGGAACCTAATAGAACATCAAGTCCAAGAAACTGAAGTGAAGAGAAGTTAAAGGGCAGCAAGGTGGCATTGTGGATAGAGCACCAAGGCAGAATTTGGAGAATCTGAGTTGAAATCCAGCCTCAGACTATACTAGCTATGTGACCCTGCTGTGTGTGTGTGTGTGTGAGAGAGAGAGAGAGAGAGAGAGAGAGAGAGAGAGAGAGAGAGAGAGAGAGAGAGAGAGAGAGAGTGTGTCAGTCAGACCTGCAAAGCACAACATTTCCTTACATATCTCACATCAGGGTATAGTGGGAAACACACAGACCTTAGAATCAGAAGCCCTAGGTTTGAGTTTTTTTCTACTTAACCAGCTACAAGGGGATTGGCACCTGATTTTTTTCTTTTTTTCATTCCATTAGAAATCCTTTCCTCTCTACTTATCCAAAATCTACCTTATCCTTCAAGATTCAGCTCATTTCAACTCCTCCATGAAGACTTAATTCCCTCATTTCCAAATATTTGGACTTAATTGGACTTAACCTTCATTTGCCCAGGAGCTTCATCAACCTGCAAGGTGACAATATCTCTTGTACTCACACCTTATCAATACCCTCTGTTCCTAACCCCTCTCCTCCCCCTGATTTGAGGGTAGAGAGCAGAGGGCTCCACCCCAAACCTCAATTTAAGGAGGGCAGGCAGAACAGCCATCTCCTCATTTCCCACCTGACTACAGGCATACCTCATATTATTGTGCTTAGCTTTATTGCACTTTGTTGTGTTTTGTTGTTTTTTAATTGAAGGTTTGTGCAAACACTCCTCAAGCAAGTCTATGGTCACCATTTTCCCAACAGCATTCTCACATGTCTCTGCATCATATTTTGGTTATTCTCAAAATATTTCAAACTTTTTTCATTATTATTATATCTGTTATGATGGTCTTTGATGTTACCATTGTAATTATTTGGGGGCATTATAAACGGAGGCCATATAAGAAGGCAAAGTTCATCAAATATTGTGTGTGTTCTGACTGTTCCCTGTCTGTCTCTGTCTCTGTCTCTGTCTCTCTCTCTTCCTGGGCCTCCCTATTCACTGAGACACAACAATATTGTACTCAGGCCAATTATTAACCCTACAGTAGCCTCTCACTGTCCAAGTGAAAGGAAGAATCAATACCTATGGCAAATTGTCTTAATTTAAGAAATTGCCACAGCTACCTCAACCTTTAGTAACAACCCCCATGGTGAATCAGCAGTCATAAATACTGAGGCAAAATGCTCCACCAGCAAAAAGATTATGACTTTCTGAAATTTCAGATAACAACATTTTAAAAAATAAAGTATTTTAATTAAGGTATGCAATTTTGACATAATACTATTGTACATTTAATAGACTACAGTATAATGCAAACATAAGTTTCATATACACTGGTAAACCAAAAAATTCATGTGACTTGTTTGTGATATTCACTTTATGGCTGTGTTCTGGAACCAAACCCACACTATCTCCAAAGTATTCCTCTACACTCCTTTGGATTTCTTCATCATGCCCTCCTTGTACCAAGTACCTTCCCTTTCAACACTTCCTCCCCACTTTTCAACTTCCTTTTAGGTACCCCCCCCATTAGGTTATAATCTCCTTTAGGGCAACTGTTTTATACACACACACATATACACACACACACGTGTAAAATTATTCTATATATACTTCTGCATACTTTGGATGCAGATAGTATCTTTCTTCATATACTCTTTACAGTTAATTTGGGTATTTATAATAGACAAAATAACATTCACTCGGTCATTCCTAAAACAATATTGCTGTTATTGTATAAATGTTCTCTTGCTTATTTTGTTTTTCATTAATCTGTGCTAATCTTTCCATGTTTTTCTAAAATCATTGAGCTCCTCATTTCTTATAGCATAGTAGTATTCTACCACAATCATATACCACATCTTGTTCATCCATTCCCCAACTGATAAACATCCGTACAATTTCCAGTTCTTGGCCACCACAAAGAGCTGATATAAATATCATATTAAATATAATGATAAATATAAAATATTGAACATATAGTCTATTTTCCTTTTCCCCTAATCATCATGAAAATAAATTGTTTTGATTGTGTCTAAGCTTCTTAAAAAGACAAGACTGCTTCTTTGTATTTCCAATGACTTGCAAACAGTCAGCAATTCATAAATGCTTGCTGAGTTAAATGACATTGCTCAAAGATCATGTTGGAAGGAACATAAAGTCTTTGAAAAAGGAAAATGAAGTTCTAAGAAATTAAAGTGATTTAGTTATGGATGGGTATACAGCTAAGAAGTCAAGGTGAGATTCCAAAACAAAGTGCTAATATGTCATCTAATGAATTAAAAGTTGATCAAGAAAGGTTTCATGAAGGAGAATGAAACTTGGGTTGGGATGGGGGAACACAGGCAGAAAGAGAGTAAAGTGACCAGGTTTGGCTGAAACACACAGATTTTGAGGAGGAGAATAGCATTTCGATATTTCGAGAATCTGTTATTTTATTAATTTGAATGCTTTCTCCACAAACATATGAAATAAAGTCGGTCCTTGGACAATAATGCCAGAACAAGTATTAGTTGTTGATTCTTGGAGATTTTCCAGTTTAAACCTGCTAGAATTTGAGCTTTACTGGCACAGACTTGGGGAATCGAATATACCCTTTACACTATGATGAAGCATCAGAGTAAGATTTTAGTAGAGGCTAGCAAAATGAAGATCAGTTGACATTTATGTAGCAATTTATAGTTGCCAAGCACTTTAAACACAACATTGCATATGATTCTTCCAATAATCTTATGAGATTGGCATGTATTTTTTATCTTTTTTTCAGCTTATTTCCTCAACTAGAAAATAAATTTAATGACTACATGTCTCTTTCTCCTAGAGTTCATAGATTCATTTCAGTGTAGATCAAATGCCATCTTCTATGGGAGGCCCTTCCCAATTTCCTTGGTTATTAATGCTTCCCTAGACAAAGAAATTGTGGTGTGTGAGGGCCAAATTTAAAATAGGGAGAGTTAATTGAGTGTCTCACCATAATATTGGGTAAATAATGAGGGACATCTAGGTCCAAAGCTTCCTCCCCATCGAACTGCCTTTTTAGATATTTCTCCCAGGCCAATTAAAAAAGGAAGGAGCCTAACAGTCTCTTTTCCACAAACAAATCAGATTTTATTAATGGGAATAAAATAAACAGCAAAGGTGAAATTAATAAAACCAAGGACAAGGGAATAGGGAAAAAGAAATATGGATAATCCTCCTAACTCTAACCTAAGTCTACACAATCCCCAAACTAGCTTCCAGTTCAGCTAATTCAAAAGACTCACCACCTGGGTTATGTAGCTTCAATAGAAAAATAGCTTTGCAGCCAGGGCCCTCAGGACTCATTTGTTCCTGCAGCTTGTACCACTGGAAAAAAAGTCACTCCAGAAGAAACTGAGCTCCCCTCAGCGAGAGTTTACTCTCCCTCCCCCAAAAGGGGAGGTCCTTCAAAACTGCCTGTGGAGAGTGGTTTCTCCTGCTGACATCAGCAGCACAGATCACTCAGGGCAGGCCAGGTATAGCTCATCCCAATCAGTCTGCCAAATTCCAATAATCTTACCACAGGTGTAAACCTATCTTCTATGATTTTATAAACTTATCTGTGTACATTTTCTCCCTATAGACTGTAAACTCCTCAAGGTCAGGCTCTGTTTGAACGTTTTTCTTTGTGTCTCTAGCCCCTAGCACAGTGCCTGACACATAGGAGGTGCTCAATGAATGCTTTTAGAATTGACTTAAATGAGACATCCTTTACATTTTCTACCTCAGAGGAGTGATCAGGCAGTTATGTAGTAGAGTGAATAAAGCACTGGACTTGGAGTCATTGAGACCTGAGTTCAAATTCTGTCTTAGATATTTACTTAGCTATATGACCCTGGGTGAGTCTCTTAATGTCTCTCAGCCTCAGTTTTCTCACTTTATAAAATAGGGATAATAACACTCATTAGAGATTTGTTTTATAGATTTTGTTTGGGTGGCTAGGTGGTACAGTGGATAAAGTGCCAAACCTGGAGTCAGGAGTTCAAGTCTGGCCTTAAATATTTAACTAGCTGTGTGACCCTGACCATGTCACTTAAGCCTGTTTTCCTCAGTTTCCTCATCTGTAAAATGATCTAGAGAAGGGAATAGCAAACCACTTTAGTATCTCTGCCAAGAAAACCCCAGATGGAGTCATGAGGAGTCAGACACTACTAAAATGCCTGAACAACAATAACAAAATAGATTTGTTGAGAGGATCAAATATGATAACATATAAGGCACTTTTGTAAACCTTATAGGGATATAAATGTTAGCTATTATTATGATTTCTCCAGATCACCAAAATTTTGAGGGCTCAAAAATTTAATGCACATATTCTTCTAGCAGTATAGAAATAATTGAGCTTTATCAAGTCAATAGCAACAACAATTAATTAAAATGAGAAGTTACAGTAACCGATTCAGTAACTGAACTGAATTTATCTTAATTATTTTTCTGAACTGTTTTCATATGATGAATTAAAAAGGTGTTTTGAGGGTATGTTTCACAACACTTTCCCTGGATGCCAAAATTTCTAGTTATGACACTGTTCCAAAGGTTGTAAGGATAGTGCTTTGTAAATTGTAAATTATACATTATTAGTAACATCTCTAATAAACTTCATCTAGCGAATGTTCAATATTTCTCCTTTAAGACAACGTCTTGGGAATAAAGCCACAGAAATGATTAAGTCAGTGGATAAAGAAGAAAATGCATAGTTTCCCATGTTGAAAGTTCTATACTATCTCATGCATCTCTGGCTGGAATTCATTTTGATTACAGTTGCCCCAACACCAAAGGCACATACCATATAATAAAATTAGAGAAAGGAAAATAGTGACATTCCTTCCATGGATTGGGATGCCTATGCCTGCTGGCAATGATTTTCCCTCTTCCATAGTACTTTGGTGGCAGAGTTGACTTGAAGTCTGGACCAGAGTCAAAAATCCATCAATGACTCAGAATCAGTCACAGAATCTCAGAGTTGATAGAAACCACAGTGGTCATCTGGTCCAACCCTTACCTAAAAAGGATGTTCTCTATAGTCTACCTGACAAGTATTCAAGCAGTGAAGCCTACAATCTCCCACACAGATCATTCTACTTTGGAATAATCTTAATTATTAAGTCATTTCCCATATCAAGCCCAAACTATCCTCTTCACAACTATATTTGCCTCTGGTTCTGTCCTCTGGGGCCAAGCAGAGCAAGTTTAATCCCATCTATTAATTATTCCTTATTTATCCTGCATATAGTTTCTATTGTATGTATTTGTTTACATATTGTCTCCCCCATTATATTGTAAGTTCATTGAAGGCAAATACTGTCTTTGGTTTCTTTTTGTATCCACTTAGCACAATGCCTGACACCTAGTATGTTCTTAATAAATGTTTGTTGTTTTTCCTTCATTCTTGAAGAAGACCATGACATTGAGATGTGATGTCATGACTTGCAGTTAATTAGATATAAGTGAGGGAGTGCTATTGATTAATTGATTGCACTATATTTTTATTAGCTGTTATTTACCCCCCTTAAGTTTTTTTTTTTCTTCTTTAGAATAAACATGCCCACTTCCCCCAACTAATTACCATATAGTATTAATTTAAGTTCTTTTGCCATACTGGTTGACCTCTTCTGTGTGCTCACCTGTATTCCCTGCTACTAGGGAAGGCAGAGGATGGTAGATAATTTCAGTTACTGATAAATGTTTACAACTAGCTTTATGGGAGAAAGATATAGGGGCAGCTAGGTGGTGCAGTGGATAAAGCACCGACCCTGGAGTCAGGAGGACCTGAGTTCAAATCCAGCCTCAGACACTTAACACTTACTAGCTGTGTGACCCTGGGCAAGTCACTTAACCCGAATTGCCTTACCAATTAAAAAAAAAAAAGAAAGATATACTCAAGACACACTTTTTTGTGAGGCAATTGGGGTTAAGTGATTTGCCCAGGGTCACACAGTGACCTCAGTGTCTGAGGCTGGATTTGAACTCAAGTCCTCCTGAATCCAGGGCCAGTGCTTTATCCACTGCACCACCTAGCTGCCCCTCAAGACACACTTATACGTTTTGTCTTCATTATTAACATTTTCTTCATCACTTTCTTAAGTTTAGCCAATCATCAAAACAACAAATTAGGTTGCGATTTATAGCACTCACCAATTTTATTTCTGAAGTATAAATACTCACATTGAAAATTTCACAATTGGCTTGTATGAGCCAACTCTAGTATGTCCCTGATTAGAAGTTCTGAGATGCAATAGGGCTAAAATTGATTCATTGTGTGCACTAAGGTCAGCATGAATATGGTGAGTTGTTGGCAGCAGAGGATCATCAGGCTGCCTAAGGATGAGTGAATCAGTCCAAGTCAGAAAAATGGAGCAGGTTTTGGCTTCTAGGCAAATCATTATTGTGATCACATCAGGGGTATTATGAAGCCAGCTTATATCTGTTAGGAAGAGTGATTGCTAAATTTTACACAGCTTAGCCAATGTTAGAAATCGGAGCTTGACATATTGTTTTGTTCACTGTCTATCTTAAGAAAGTGATGGAGAAAATGTAAATATTGAAGATTAAATTTAAAATTGTGGATATCTGCTTGCTAAACATTTACCAGTACAACACTAGATCCCACTTATGAATGACCTCTGTACTTCTACCCTTGATAAAATAGTCAGATTTGGTATCAAAAAACAAACAAGCACAACAAACCCATAACCAATGTCCTCATGAAATGTGATGTCCAGAATTGAATAAAATACTCCAGATGCTTTCTGACCAGAGCATGAAATAGAGTCACTATCTCTTCTCTGATTTGGACACTATGTTCCTCTTTTTTTTTTTTTTTTTTTAGTGAGGCAATTGGGGTTAAGTGACTTGCCCAGGATCACACAGCTAGTAAGTATTAAGTGTCTGAGGCCAGATTTGAACTCAGGTACTCCCGACTCCAGGGCCGGTGCGCTATCCACTGCACCACCTAGCTGCCCCCACTATGCTCCTCTTAACCAGCCTAAGATCACATTAGTTGGTTTTTTTTTTCTCCATTTCACCCTGTTGACTCATATTAAGCTTGCAGTCTATCCAAAATCCCATATTTCCTTCAGACAAATGGCTATCCTGTCTTGCTTGCCCAATGTTATACTTTTGAGTTTGTATAAATCCAAGTGCAATACTTTACCTTTACCACTTTACATTTCATCATTTTTTGATCCAAGCCAATGTTCTATCCTTTCAAGATCTCCTTTTTTTTACTCTTGACTGTGTCATTTTTGTGTTCCCTCTCTATCTTTTTCTGTCTCTGTCTCTCTCAGCTCAAAATTTAGGGGAATGGGAGAGTGAGGTTTTTTTTGTTTTTTTTTTTGTTTTTTTTTTTTTTTAGTGAGGCAATTGGGGTTAAGTGACTTGCCCAGGATCACACAGCTAGTAAGTGTTAAGTGTCTGAGGCCGGATTTGAACCCAGGTACTCCTGACTCCAGGGCCGGTGCTCTATCCACTGTGCCACCTAGCTGCCCCGAGAGTGAGTTTTACTTTAGGGATGTCAACACATCTAGAACATTATTTTTCAGTTAGGTAAAGAAGAAAAATTATCTTGAGACTATTGGCCCAGATCGCCAGTCTGCAAAAAATCCATGTTCCACCAAGCACCAAGGGCAATTCAGAACAATGCCAGTCAGTTAAGAACTATAAGAGCTAGTGTTGCCAGCTTCTTTAGAGGTAGTGAGAAGGTGGACAAGGAACAATGCTGAGTGCTTTATCTGAACTGATCCAAAAAGTAAGGAGAGCTTATCAATAGTGATCAGCTTCCCCTTCAGAGCCCTTCTATCTAGGTACTGCCCTCAGGAGCCTATCTTTTGTAGGTTTTAGTAGGTCCTTATTCTTAACTCTATAATGGTTACTATTGAGATGTTAGCTGATCATACTTAAGAAGTTACCTTACCCAAGAAAATTTTCAGTACAATAGGGGTGACAATTAATTTAATTCCATTCAACCAACGTTTATTAAGTGTCCTTTGATGTGCCAGTCACCACAGTAGGCTAATGTGAAAAAATAATCAGATTTGGCAGCTACTCAAAGACCCACCTGGAGATTAATCTAAACTGATTGAATTA
The DNA here is from genome assembly GCF_019393635.1 of Dromiciops gliroides. NCBI lineage: Eukaryota > Metazoa > Chordata > Mammalia > Microbiotheria > Microbiotheriidae > Dromiciops > Dromiciops gliroides. The sequence goes on from NC_057862.1 coordinate 555,250,789, forward strand.
AGTGATAGTGATTGACTTTGCTGATTAGCCTACTTCAAGTCAGATTGTAACCACACCTGGATAGCCCTTAAGAAGGTATTGTTCTCAGAAGCTAAGGACTTTGAACTCAACGTGAGACCACCTTCAAGTCCAGTGAACCAATGGATTTTGATGATGCTAACCAATCAGCTTGAAGCAGTGTGTAAGGACCCCCTCTGCTCCGGACCTATAAAAAGCTTCCACACTCAGTTTGAGGGGCAGTTCATGGCTGAAGCAGGCTCATGGTGGAGGATTTGAGGAAGAACCAGACCAGGCTGGTACTCTGGGCTATATAGGCCTTTTCTTAACTTTCTGAAGGGTTTTCCTTTTTCCTAATACCTAGTATGCTTTAATAAATGTTTAATGCCCAAAGACTGGTGCTAAAGCTTCTAATTTAAGGTGACCATACATTTTTATTTTAAACATCACACTTTGGTGAGTCAAGTCCCAGTCTTTTCAGAGTTTACATTGTACTGAACCAAGAAAATATAAGATCCAAAGACGTGCATTTCTAATTGTGAAAATTCTGGTATTGTAAGTGGCAATGATATCTTTGAAAGTAGGAGGCTCCACCTAGAGGCTCTCAAACCTACTTTCTCTCTCTACACATAAAGCTGACCTTCCTAAGGAGTATAGCAAGGATTTTCTAAGTCATAGCAAGGACTTACAAGGATTTAGGCAATACCTTCCTCTAGACAATTTCATCCCTTCTAAACTCCCAAGTAATTGAATAGACTGATTGACCTAAGGGGTTCTGCTTTTAAAAAGCCTAGAGTTTAACTTCAAATGGATCTGTTTTGAGCCAGAATTCACTCACACTGGTCTGGTGGTTCCAGTTTGGGGTTGGAACCAAATGAAATACTCCTAGACCATCTAACTTTTTGGGTTTGTTTTGTTTTTGTGAGGCAATTGGGGTTAAGTGACTTGCCCAGGGTCACACAGCTAGTAATTGTTAAGTGTCTGAGGCCGGATTTGAACTCAGGTCCTCCTGAAGTTCTATCCACTGTGCTGCCCCTGACCAGCTAACTTTTAACAAATGGAGGTTCACTTATCAAAATCATGGAAAGAATATTAAACAATGATGTATCATTTATTCGACTAGGTGCCTCCCCTGCTTTCACATTTGTCTTGGTGTCATGCCTGGTTAGAAACCTCAAGCCTGAAGAATACCTCATTCTCTCTCTCTCTCTCTCTCTCTCTCTCTCTCTCTCTCTCTCTCTCTCTCTCTCTCTCTCTCTCCCCTCTCTCTCTCTCTCTCTCTCTCTCTCTCTCTCTCTCTCACACACACACACACACACACACACACACACACACACACACACACATTCCTCCTGCATTGAGCTTTTATGTTGAGGTGACCAGGAATCTACATAGAAATTTTGAGTCTTATTCCCCCAGACCAATATAAGGTTGGGGATGATTACATGATCATTTATGTAAAAACTAGCCTAGTCTACATGTCTTAGTAGATTTTGCTGATTATGAAGGGGCTAGTCTCACCCCTAAGACTGTAGGTATACACTCCTAGCTCCACTTTCCTAATCTCTGTCCTGCCTATCCTGTACCAAGCTTCTTCTTCGTAGACACCAAGAAGACTACACACTCAGGCAAAGGTCAATTTACCTGTACACAGAGTTGATAGTTGTTTGCATGCTCTGATAGGATTAACACCAGGAATAGCATTGCACAAGTTTGGATTAGGCAGCCTCCAAGAAAACAGAGTTAAAAGGAACAGACACACTGGGTGACAGAGTCAGAATTCAAAAATATTTTGACTTGCTAAAAACATTGGATTGGATCTAATAATATGCAATTCAATAGAGATAAATATGAATATATATCCTTGGGTTTCAAAATCAAATTTTGCAAGTTCAGTATATAGCTAGACATTAGTTCATTAAAAAAAAAGATGGGGGTTTTAGTAAACTGCAATTTCAATATGTCTGCAATATAACAGCCAAGAAAGCTGATACAATCCTAGACTACATTTTTTTTTTAGTGAGACAATTGAGGTTAAGTGACTTGCCCAGCTAGTAAGTGTTTAGCGTCTGAGGCCGAATTTGAACTCAGGTCCTCCTGAATCCAGGGCCGGTGCTTTATCCACTGTGACACCTAGCTGCCCCTCTAACATTCATTTTTTTTTTAAATTTGAGTTTCAAATTTTCTCCCTCACTCTCCCTGAAAATGGTAAACAATTTAATATAGGTTATATATGTGTAATCATATAAAACATATTTCCATATTAATCATTTTATGAAAGAAGAAGCAGACCAAAAGAAGAAAATCACACACACACACACACACACACACACACAAAGTGAAAATAGTATGCTTTGATCTGCATTCAGACTGCATCAGTTCTTTCTGTGAATGTGAAGAGCATTTTCTATCATCAGTCCTTTGGAACTGAATCTTATACTATATTAAGAGAGGCAAAACATGTGGGAATAAGGAATATGTAAGAAAGGAACACTAGCATGATAAGGAGCCAGATAATGAAGGACCTTGACATCAGCATCATCATAACCAGCACCAGCACAATCAACATCACCATCATCGTTGTCGTCGTCATCGTCAGCATCGTCATCAGCATCAGCATCAGCAGCAACATTTCTATAGCATTTACCACGTGCCAGGCACTAACACTTGACACACAACAGCTCTAGGAGGTCGATGCTATTATTATCCTAATTTGACAGATGAGGAAACTGAAGTATGCAGATGCCCAGGGTCACATGCAGCTAGTGTCTGAACTCAGCTTTGAACTCTCGTCTTCCTGACATCAGGCCCCATGGAACCCTTGAGCCACTTAGATACCACTTGTAAGATTATGCTTTATAGGGATCAGTTGAAGGAAAGGGATACTTTTATTATGGAGAAGATTTAGAGGTATATAATATATGTCCAAGTATTTGAAGGATTGTTCTGTGAAAGAGAGATTTTTCTGCTTTACCTGAGGGCTATTGTTTTGATCTCAAAGAGAATGTTAAGTGGTGCGGGGGATAGAGTACTGGCTTGGGAGTCAGGAGGACCTGAGATCAAATCTCACCTCAGATATTTATTAGCTGTGTAGGTAGAATGGAGTCCTTTTCAGGACTATCCACTGAGGTACCTTCCAGCTCTGAAATGCTGTGAGTCTGATCTTTCTAACTTGAACATCCCTGTTTCCATGTTTCACCCTATTCTCTAAGATTTGACTCACAGTCACATTTCTTATATAATGAAGGTCAAGAAGATCCATGAGAGTACAGAGACCTGAAATAACCCTTAGAGATAAATCTACCACAATCCCCTCATTTTACTGGTAAGAACAATTAGGCATCAGTAATTTACCTGACATTTCACAGGTAATATAGTTTGCTAAGTCCATATATCACAACTGGGATTCAAAGGTAGTTTTGTTGGTTTTTTTTTGGGGGGGGGCTTTGTTTGTTTGGTTTTACTCCCAAGTCAATGCTCTTTGACTTTTCCCCAAGCACTACTTTTCCCATGATGACTTCCTTGATGCCTCCAGCCATTAGTGCCCTCCCTACTGCATTTCTCTGTTAAAATGCTTTAAATTTATTCTGTATGCACTTATGTTCCTGTCTTCCCCTTTAGAATCTAAGTTCTTTTTGAGTAGGGATTACATTTGTATTTTTTAGCCTAGGACAGTGCCTGGCACATAGTAGGTACCTTATAAATTCTTCTTGATTGATTAACCTCCCTGATTTTCAATGAGGAGCAGGATGGCTCTAGAAGTCTTACTAGAGAAGAAAGGAAATCAAGATCATGGGAGACTTCCTTAATCTGAGTAGGACCCCACAGTTCTGAGCTGAGAACATTCGGAGACTGGCACAAGTGCTCTGGCTGCTTTGGACAAATAATGAAGAACAAAATGGAGCAAAGGAAGCCAACCATGGTCACTCAGGACAAACTTTGCAGGCTTCACAGTTTTGTCTTAGGGAGGTGCTATCTGAATTTACTCAAGGAATTGGCTAGGGTTTGTGTAAAATGCTGAATGCATCCTCTAGAAATCCCCATAATGAAAGCTTCTCATCATCTTGCACAATTCTACCTCCCCACTACCACCTTCAACCACCCTCAAGTGTTTGCTCAGCAGATATGGGCCAACCATGAAAGGAGACTGAACTTAAATAGAGGGACACGATAGAATCTGATCCCTGGATGTCTGGGACTATATCACTTCTGACTGGGGAAATGCCCTCTCTGGCCTAAAGAAAAATGTAATCTTGTTAATTGTGTAAGACAAAAATCTTGAAATTAAACTAAATGAATCTTCCACATACTACAAGTCGAGCAGGACTTCTGATTTAGCCTTGTTTTCCCTTTTTTTTCCTAGGACAGTGGCTACTTCAAAGATGTATCCCAGGATGTTTCAACAGTCAGTGCCCAGAAACATGGCTGTAGGGAAAGGACATAAGAAATCTGGGGAGTTTTCTGGACAAATCCTACCCTACCCCAGTCTTACCCCAGGCCATGTATCCACCTGTAGCTATAGGGCTCCCCAAAGCACAGTCCAAATGATCATGACATTCCCTATGATCTCTAGAATCAAATATAAATCCCTCTATTTGGAATTTTAAAACCTTCACAACCTGAGTCCAGCCTACCCTTCCTTATTGGCTTATTATTCTTCTTCAGGAACACTATAGTCTATCCAAATTGACCTTCTATCAGATTCTAGTTACCTATCTTCCCCTTTTATATTTACTTTGTATAATTCATTTATGCTCCTGAAAAAAATAAGTGAAATCATCAAGGAAATTTCCAAACTTAAAGAGTGATTTTAATTCAGGTCTATTGGAGGCAGGTAGGTGACATAGTGGATAGAGTGCTGGACATGGAATCAGAAAGAACTGAATTCAAATCCAGCTGCAGATACCTATTATGTAATGCTGACAAGCCATATAATCTCTCAGCCTCAGTTTCCTCATGTGTTAAACTGGGATAATAATAGCACCTACAGGGGCAGCTAGGTGGCACAGTGGATAAAGCACTGGCCCTGGATTCGGGAGGACCTCACTTCAAATCCAGCCTCAGACACTTGACACTTGCTAGCTGTGTGACCTTGGGCAAGTCATTTAACCCTCACTGCCTTGCCTCCCCCCCAAAAAAATAATAGCACCTACTTCACAGGATTACTGAATGGATCAAATGATAACATAAAAACCTCTTTGCAAATTTTAAGCAGTTATATAGATGATAGGTTTTTGCTCTGTGAATGATGAGTAAGGGAGATCAAGAGGTGAAGTCACAATTCCTCTGAGCCTCACTTTTCTCAATCTGTAAAATGGGAATGATAATACTTGTAGTATCTACTTCTGCAGATTGTTGGGAGGCTCCATTTTGATGAATTACAAAAGTATTAGGTAAGTATCAGTCACTGTAAAATGGGGTACCTCAGGATAAAGTAATACACAGTGTATCTGCATGCACTTCAAGTTGATTTGTATTAGTCTGGATGTAACAGTGAAAATAGCCAACTGTATAAGATTCAAGAGATGGAAGGTCTGTAGATTCTTCAGAAGAATGTTTTAAGGATGTTTTAATAGTACCTTCTTGGCATACTTTCAAAAATTTCTTCAGGGAAAAAAATAGTAAAAATGTGAGATTGAAAAGAATATCTTGATACTTGCACAAAAATAAATCAGGGACTAAAAATGACATAATTGCTCTCTGTGTCTTATGGAACAGGGTGGGTGGGTAGGGTTGTTTGAAAGAAATTACTTGCACCTTTTTTTTTTCCTTTTAGAGCTATGGGGTCTATATATATTACATTTTCTGCATTGCTTTGAAAGTTCCATTTTAGCTCAAATGGTTCCATTACCTGGAGGCAGTGTGGGAAATGAGGCCCAATTTGTGGATGAAGGAATGGCTGGCACAGCAGTGATAGCCAGACTGATAGGACAGCAGGCAGGAGACAGGCCTATTCAATGTGAAAGGGTAATTCTGCCTTCAGAGAGAGCTTCATGATTTATTGGGATGGAAGGAATCTTGGCTTCTTATCTATTCAGACATGAATTTTTCCAAAGTTTTATCAGTGCACAACTTGGTAGTGAAAACAAGAATTCATATTCAAGTGTGTGAATTCTACAGGGATTAGAGGCTGTTTTCATCAACGGGAAAGCAGAGCTTACTTAAAATAGTAAATTCTCTTCCCTTTTTCCTTCACTCAGATTTTTGGGCACTGGACTTAGTTAGGGACCCTAGATTCTAACACTAGATCTGACACTAATTAGCTAAGCAACCCTGGGAAAGTTATATTTCCTTTAGCAAATTTTAATTTTTTTGCAAAATGGACATAATAATTCTTGTATGGCCTGCCTCACATGGTTAGGGTTTTTTGTTTGTTTGGGGTTTTGTTGTTGTTGTTGTCAAATGTTAATTTATCTCAATAGTCTCTTTTGTATCTTAACTTGCTGGGCATTCCATAGCATCACTAGTGATGTCATCAATGACATCATGAGGATGCCTGACATCAGTGTTGCAGCCCAGACACCGGGCCGTTCCAAGGGTCTCTTTAATGATTCCAGAGAGCTCTTTTGCCAAGGATCTGTGCCTCATCTGTTGAGCAATGTTGATGATATCATTGAGACTGATGTTTCCACTGTGTTTAATATTTTTCTGCTTCTTTCTGTTCCAAGGAGGCTTCTTTATGGCCTTGATGGTCAAGGCTGAAAGCAGAAGGCACAACCTCAATCTGGGCCTGTCTGAATGGAAAGTTTCACTGTGATCCTCAGCCCTTTCCAGTCACCAGTTGCCTTGGCAATGTCGTCACCTACTTTTTTGGGAGACAAACCCAAGGGACCAATACTGGGAGTCAGAGCTGATGTGGCACCAACTTCAGCACCTATGAACTTCAAAAACATGGAAATTCATTAGGATCAAACTTGGGTGGAATGGCAGCAATGAAGATGGAGGCTTGGCCTGGACACTGCGGGGTGGCTGCCAGTGTTGGATGAAGCTGGAATCGGGCCGATTGAAAGAAGTTGCACCTTTGCCACGACGAGCTGGGAACCAAAAGCACAGGGTTGTTTTAAGCAAAGTGCATCTGTAAGCCTTGAAGAGCTGTATAAATGTGCATCATAATCATACACAATCTAAGTACCTCCTGCTCCACATTTATGAGTGATGTAAAATCCAGGTGTTAGCAGACCAATAATAATAATTGACATTTATATAGCTCTTACTGTGTGCCAGGCACATATAATTATCATTTCATTTGATCCTTACAAAAACCCTAAGAAGTAGGTTCTATTATGATCCTCATTTTTTTACAGATGAGGAAACTGAGACAAAGTGACTCTCCCATGGTCACACTGATAGTAAGTCCTGACCCCAGGCCTAGGGGCACTCTATCCACTCAGCCACCTAGTTGTCCCAGTAGCAGCAGAACGATTAAAGAATCAGCTCAGTTCCTACTTCATAGTTGGGGAGAAGGGAGGAGGTGGCATAAAATTCAAAGATTAATGCCTATATTTGTGGCCTGGAGTCATTAGAATAGCTAAATTAATTGCATACAAATATGCCCTGTTTTTAGAATTCAGAGAAATTCCAGAAATATTTGCATCCATATTGATTCATTGAGGGGAGAGGGGGATTGTTTTCAGTTTAAGGTGATAAAGTCTTAAGTACATGTAAAATGCAGAGATACTTCCCTAATCTTCCTTAAAGAGCCCCAACCATTTATGGCTATATGGTGGCTGACCTAACAGAAAACAACTCCCATTTGAACTGTCAATCTGACTATATTTGGAACTGTAACTAGCAGAGGGCAAAGTTTTGCCCAGAGCATTAACATGTCAAGTGGTGCATTTTTCCCCAGAATGGAGAGATGCAGGCAGTTACCCTCCTCAGAGTAACTACCATCTCCCAATCTCACCTCTCAGTATTCCAGAGGCACCGTGATCCCCAGCTGTCACCAGGGAATCCAACACTATGTCTACAGCCTGTCTTTCCCACCAAACCCTGAAAAGGGTAACATTCAGACCTCTCAGTGGACCTATCTTTGAGATGGAACTCTTCTTTCCACCAGCACACAGACCACCTCCAAGTGTAACTGTACAACTGATAGGACTCTCCTCCCATAGTTACCTGTCTTTCTAGCCCCGTTCTGAAACACCTACCCCTCACAGCCCCAGATGAATTTTCCTTGGGCACAATTTCACCTTGTGACACCTCTGGCTAAAATACTTTTGTAGGACATGTCTCCCAATCATTCTGCTTCAGTATGACAATTGACTAGCCTGAGCAAGGTCACAGGTGGAGTTGTTCTGAAAATTAGTTTAGAAACAGCCATAATTTCTTAACAGAAGTAGTATCACAGATTCCTGGATGAGTTTGGTGATTTTTCCCACTAGATTCCCTCTAAGTATTATGAATTCCACTCTCATATGCTCTTTTCCTAGATTTTTAACAACCATTCCCCTGGATCTATTCTCAATCTCCCTTTGGGAAGAGAATAGCAAATCTTATGCCCAATAGGGGAGAATCTTCACCTGGGACTGACCTATTCTATCAACTTCTAAGGAAACTGAAGAATACTGTGAGCTAATGTGGTGAGAGCATATCTTTTAAGGACAGGTAGGAGTGTCAATGGATAGAACATAGGATTTGGAGTCAGGAATACTTGAGGTCAAATCTTTCCTCAGTCACTCAGCTGTGTAACCTCGGGCAAGTCATTAAGCTCTCTGTGAGTCAGTTTCCAAATCTGTAAAATGGGAATCACAGCTACACCTACCTCTCAGGATTGTCATGAAGATAAATGCTTTATGTAAAGTGCCTTGGAAACTTTAAAATTCTATTTACAGCTACTCTTAGTAATTGTATTAAGTTTCTTCACTGCTTCAATAGATGTGTGATCTCATCGATTCATATACTCCTTCCAAGGGTACAAACCACACCTTATCCATACCTCATCCTATGCCATTGTTGCCTATGGGCTACTATAAATAGGACATTGATAGTGAATGTTTTTGGAGGCCATATATATATATATATATATATATATATATATATATATATATAATTAGTGTAACTAATGAACTGGAGTTATTCATTTGGCTCTCATTACATGGCTAGCTGAACTTTTTTTCTCATTATAGATTTACTGAATGATATTCATTACATAATTTCTGGCCCAGAAATCAAGGTCAGCAATAATTGCCTTCGGCTCACTATTAGTCTTTCCATTACCCTTTGGGTCACTCCCAATTGTGGTGTTCTATGATTGACCACCAGATACGACTACTGGGAGAATATATTTCAACACTTCCATAGATCTTTGTTCGCATTGTGGAAGGAAGATCATCACCTAATACAATACAGGTGAAAGTTCACATATCCAACATATTCCTCCTCCATTCTTTTCTAGAAAACCTTGACAGAAAATCTTTTCTATTAGCCCAAAGAATGGTTTATACAAGAAGATGATTTTCTTCAGCAAATAACATCTTTAGAGTAATGCAACTGACCCAAAGGTATAGAGAATAGAAAACTTAGCCATATCTACTGCTCAATGATTTTGTAAAAGTGGGGGGGGGGGAAACTTGGTAGAATAAAATGAAACAAAGTCTTTCCTCAAGTGTTTTATATATCTATATCCATATCATACAGTATTCCATACCACATGCAACCAGGCAGTAAATTTAATAACTCACTTAGTATAGATATCAAATGAGGTAGATATATGTTCACCAAAAGGGTTCAACAATGTCATGGAGGATATCCTGAATGAAATTAAAATGTAAAAATTAAGGACTGGGGACAGCTAGGTGGCGCAGTGGATAGAGCATGGGTCCTGGATTCAGGAGAACCTGAGTTCATATCTGGCCTCAGACACTTGACACTTACTAGCTATGTGATCCTGGGCAAGTCATTTAACCCTCATTGCCCCACAAAAAAAAAAAAAAAATGATGGCGGAGTTTTCCAGACATTTTTTAGATATGCTGGCTTTCTCAAAAATATCTATACAGAGTTTATGTGCACATACATATATGTAGATATATGTGTATATATGTATGTATATATGTTTGTATATAAGAGATCAGCCTAGCAATCTATCTATGGTAGAAAAACAAAATGGATGTTGTTAGGTTATGATTTTGGACTGGATGGGCTGATCATTAGCAAGTTCAACTGGAACATCCAGACTAGGTTAAGATTATGAAACTCAAGTAAAAGTCATTAGAATTTGTAGACAACAAAGATTTTCATTTTCAAAAGGAATCAAGTATTTATTAGAGACAGCTAAGTGGCAAGTAGATAAAACATCAGCCCTGCAGTCAGGAGGACCTGAGTTCAAATGTGATCTCAGACACTTACCAGCTGTGTGATCCTGGGCAATTCACTTAACATCAATTGCCTCCTCCACAAAAAACAAAATAAAATAAACATTATTAACTGTCTCCTATGTACCAAGCATTATGCTAAGTGCTGGAGATACAAAGTAAAACTGGAACAGTTCCCATTTCCAAGAACCTTATGACCTAATGCATATACATGGGAGGGGGAATCAGAAAAAGCTTGATGTAGAGGTAGAGCTTGACTATGCCTTAAAGGAAACTCAAGATTCTAAGACACAAAAGTAGGAAGCAGTACATTCCAAGCATGGTAGACCCTCAATGCAAAAGTATAGAAACAGGAAATGAGAGAACCATATGTAAAGAACATTGAAGCGGCCAATATTTGTCTGAACAATAATGTGCTAGACAAAAAAAATGTGCAAAATAGAACTCATCTTTCTCCCTAAACCCTCCCCTCGCCCCAATTTATCTGTTGCTATTAAGGGCATATATACTTTCCAGGGATGTACATATGGATGAAGACCTTGACACACTCATTGCCAGAGTTATCTCAGAGTTTGGGAGGGTCTGAAAAGAAGTATGGGAGAGAAGAGGTATTAGGCTGCAAAATGTTGCTCACCATCTTCCTTCCACTTTCATCTTGACTTGTAGCCTCTTCAAGTTAGTTTACCATCAGTTTGGTAGTTGACCTTGGTGCTGTTTTCATCCCCATTGAAGGCATTTGACTAGATCATGGAAAACATCACACTAAAAATTAGCATGCTAGGTAGAACAATTAATGGATTGCCAGGCCTGGTGTTAGGAAGATCTGAGTTCAAATTTGACCTCAGCCACTTATTAGCTATGTGACCCTGGAGAAATCATTTACCTCTGCCTTAGTTTCTTCAACTATAAAACATGGATAGTAACAGCCCCTTTCTCAAAGGATTGCTAAGGGATTCAAATGAGTTAATATTTGTAAAAAAAAAAAGTCCTTATCACAGTGCCTGGCACATAGTAGATGCTATATGAATGCTTCTTCCCTTCTCTGTGATTCCCTCTAATTGTCACTGTGTGTATATGTCTTCTACAAGCATTATTGTTTCATGTTGTCTACTGCCATTAAAATGTGAATACTTTGAGGACAGAGACCAATTAAAAAAGTTTGTCACCATTGTTTAGTACAGTGCCTGGTAACTAGTAAATATTTAATAAATGCTTATTGGTTGAGTGAATAAGTGAAGGACAGTAATATGTAATAAGTTTAGAAAGGTAGTGTGGGGACAAAATGTGATATACTAGACTTTTACTTCCCACAAAATAAACTTCTTAGAAGAAATGTCAAGATGAATCAGCAGGAGGAAGGATTCTAACTTTGGTATGGGAGGAAATGGTTTCAAATATGATCTCTGACTTATCACCCTGTGACCTATGCCAGGTCTGAATTTCCTTCTTTGTAAAATGTGTGGTTTAGACTCTGAGGTTTCTTCTATCCCTAGCCCAATAAATCTATTACTCCCAGGAGGAACAGCAAGGTCTTTTTCAGCAGTGATTAATGAATATTATCACAGGCACTTTTCTTTCATTCATAAAGGTCACAAAATCATTATTGTTTCATTTCTTCATGAACTTTTTGCTCCTATGGGAATAGATTTACTTTGAAGGCAATAGGAGGTTTGCATTGTCTGGATGAATTCTCTCTAAAGGTTTAGGAAAACCTAACAAGCTTAGCATTATCCATGATTCTCTCTATTCTCTCCACTCATCAGTCATCTTTTTCCAACACAGTCTACCATGTGTCTTTTTTTCCCTTTTGATATGTCCTTGATTCTATAGAACTTTGTTTGCTCTGGTTGATTTTCAGCAAGAAATATTAATGGGACACTATTTTTCTCTTCAACTCTAAATAAAATCCAGGGTTTTTAAGAGGGCAGTGGTGAAGAAGTAAAAAACACTTTATTTTTTAAATCAAGTCTGACTTTAGCCCATCATGGTGTGAGGTTTGCATCAGATTACTTTAAGAAAGCATAACAATGCCCTTGCTTCCCCCCAAAGACCATCATATTTCTTAATATGGCAAAGAAGAAAATGGAAATAACAGCTTTCTTTCCTCTATGGGTTGAGGAGGCGCCAGTATGCTATCTGGGAACAGCAGGAAGCAGTGCTCTCCGGTGATCTGGGGACGGTTTCAGTTGTTTGGTAAGCTTTCTTCATAATGGCAGTCTTGTTATTGTTATATATTTTTCTTAGCTCATCAAAGACTTGCTCCTTGTTTCCCTTGTCCTTGAAGCTGGTGTTTAAAGGTTATTATTAGCTCATTAATCCTTTATCTCCCAATCCCTCAGATTCCCCAGCCTCTGATCAAATCGCCTTTGCTGCTTTGCTGTATTTTTCCTAAACCAAGAATGTTCATTTGTCCCTGCTCTAGTGAAGGTCAGTTTTTCCAAGTATGATTTTAATGTCTTCCTTATGAGTATTAAATTTTCACATATAATATCTAAAATTAATATGATGCCACTTTCAGGAGAGTTGCACACTTTAAAAATCTCATCCCATTAATACATACTATGTACTCATGAAACCAGTTTTGACCTTATTTTATAATCAGGGAAAACAAGACCCTTGAGAAATAATGACATGATCAAGATTACCCAGTGAATAAGGAACCACATTGCTAAGTGAATGAAGCAGTGGAATGACTCAGAAAGTGCGTTATCTAAGACAGTAATGAAAGGCAGAGGACGATTTCCCTTAAGCTTCTGCTATCATGATGTAGAAATTGTTCTAAAATTATATTATTGTTGTGTCTATACAGAAAATCATTGTGGTGACTTTGAGAGTCAACTTCATTGGTTGCATATAAGCCAAGTTATCAGTAAATCAGTTAAATCAAACCAATTCTTTGTCTAATCCATCCTGAGAGTTTCTCTCCCTGAGCTGACCCCAAAGGTGGATCTTTGACTAGATATATCCTCATCCCTCTACTCATCCATTGATATGCTGAACTGTCTAGTAGAATAAAAGCTCCAAGATAGCAGGAGCTAGGGGTTTTTTGTTTGTTTGTTTTACTTTTTAAATTATATCCTCATGATACGGTCAACAGTAAGAGGAATGCAATAGCCTCCAAAGAATCAAAATTGAAAATTACACAGAGGCCAATGGAAAGGCCCATGGTAAATGGGTCTAGAGGCTACAATATATAATTAACGAGGAACTCTGAAGAATAAAAGGAGTAAAAAATATCACAGAATTGTATTATAGGGAGAGAACATGTACTAGTAATGATGGTAAGGAATGATGGATGGACATCCAAAGGATTGTCTTGATACCCTTTCAAATCTGGAGAAACTGACAAAGGCCTTTGGTAGGTTACATGGACCTCCACAGTGAGCCTATCAAAGTACTTGTAGGTAAAGGAGGTTCTCATAAGTAGTTTACTAAATTTAATTTATTTTTATACCTTCTATCTGCCTACTCTTCCTAAGAAGTTTATTATAAGGTTATGTATACCAACTTGTTGTTCAATTGCTTTTCAGTCATGTCTGACTCTTAATGACCATATTTAGGGGTTTCTTGGCAAAGATAATAGAGTGGTTTGCTTCTGCCTTCTTCAGCTCATTTTACAAATAAGGAAGCTGAGTCAAACAGGGTTAAGTGACTTGCCCAGGGTCACATAGCTAGTAAATGTCTGAGGCCAGATTTGAACTCAAGAAGATGTCTTACTGACTCCAGGCAAGGTGCTCTATTCACTGTGATATCTAGATTTCTTGTAGCCCAACTAGTCAATATTTTATGAATGAGCCCTGGAAGCAGTCCTTTAAATTACATCAATATTTGAAGAATCATGATTTCAGTGGTGTGGATACTCCCTCCAATGATACATCTCACAACTTATTTACATATATACTGTCCATTATTATCGGATTTTAGAAGTCGAGCTGAAAGATACCTCAGTGTTTGAATCCAGAATAGAATAATCCTGTCCTTAATTAATATTCTTGTAAGTATTATTATCTCTACTGAACTGCCAAGAAAACTGAAGATTAGAAAAGTCTCAAGAGTTAGATCATATAAGGAATATGTATCTAAAACTATCTGCAAGCATTACCTGTAATGCAATCAGGGGTGAAGCAAGAATTCCTTTTATTACCTATGTGATTCAATATTTTACTAGAAATCTCAGCTACAGCAATAAGAAAAGAAAAATAAATTAAAGGAATTAGAATAGGTAATGAGAAAACAAAACTATCACTTTTTGCAGATGATATATTAAACTTATAAAATCCAAAAGAATCAACTAAAAAACTACTTGAAATTATAGCAAATCAACTAAAAAATTACTTGAAACTTTAGCAAAGTTGCAGCATACAAAATAAACCCACAAAAATTATCACCCTTGCTATATTTAACCAACAAAGTTCAGCAGCAATAGAAAGAGAATTTCAATTTAAAATAATTGTAAACAATATAAAATATGTAGTCTACCTGCCAAGACAAACCCAGGAACTATATGAACAGAACTATAATACACTTTTCACACAAATAAAGTCAGATCTAAACAGCTGGAAAAATATTAATTGTTCATTGTTAGGCTGAGCCAATATAATAAAAATGACAATCCTACCTAAGTTAATTATTTTATTTAGTGCCTTTCCAATCAAACAGTCAAAAATATTTTATAGATCTAAAAAAAATAATAACAAAATTTACCTTGAAGAACAAAAGCTCAAAAACATCAAGGGAATCAATGAAAAGAAATGTAAAAGAAGGTGGTCTAGCAGTACCAGATCTCAAAATGTTTTATAAAATGGTAATTATCAAAACAATTGGATACTGGATAAGAAATACAGAGGTGGATCAGTGGAATAGAATAGATACAAATTACACTATAGTAAATGACTATAGTAATCTAGTATATGATAAACCCAAAGGTTCAATGTTTTGGAACAAAAACTCCTGATTTGACAAAAACTGCTGTGAAAGCTGGAAAATACTATGGTGGAAACTAGGTATGGAACAACATCCCAAACCATATATTAAAATAAACTCAAAATGGGTACATGATTTGCACTTAAAGGGTGATCACATAAGTAAATTTAATTTATCTATCAGATTTATGGACAAAGGAAGAATTTTGAATCAAATAAAGAGAGCATTACAAAATGCAAACTTACTAATTTTGACTACACAAAATGACAAAAGCTTTTGCACAAACAAAACTAATATAACCAGAATTATAAGGAAAGCAGAAAACTGGGAAAGAAATTTTGAAACAAGTATCTGATAAAGGCCTTTTTTCTCAAATATATAGAGAACTGAGTTAAATTTATAAAAATATAAGTCATTATCCAAATTGTAAATGTTCAAAGGATATGAACAGACAGTTTTCAAACAAAAAAATAAAGCTACCTATAGTCATATGAAAAAATGCTCTAAATCACTATTGATCAGAAAAATGTAAATTAAAAGAACTCTGAGGTATCACCTCACACCTATCAGAGTGGAAAATATAACAAAAGAGGAAAATATTGCATGTTGGAGGGGATGTGGGAAAACTGGGACATTAATCTACTGTTGGAATTGTGAATGGATCCAACCATTCTGGAGAGCAATTTGGAACTATGCCCAAAGGGCTATAAAACTATGAATACCCTTTGATCCAACAATCCACTGCTAGGTTTATATCCCAAAGAATCCCCAAAAAGATAAAAGTATTCCCATTTGTACAAAAATATTTGTAGCTGCTCTTTTTTGTGGTGGCTAAGAATTGGAAATCAAAAGAATGCTCATCTATTGGGGAGGGCTAAATAAGCTAAATAAGATGATTTCAGAAAGGCCTGGAAAGACTTGAATGAATTGATGTATAGTGAAATGAGCAGGACCAGGAGAACATTGTGCACAGTAACAGCAATATTGTTTGATGAAGAATTGTGAATGACAATTATTCTCAGCAATACAATGATCCAAGACAATCCCAGAGGAGTAATAATAAAGCATACTATGCACCGCCAAAGAAAGAACTGATACCAATTGAACACAGACTAAAGCATGCTACTTTTCACTTTCTTTCATTTTTTTCTTTTATTCAAGTTTTCTTTTAGAAAATGACTAATATGGTAATGTTTTACATGATGGCACATGTATAAATTATATCTGATTGCTTACCACCTCAGGGGGGAGGCAAGAAGGGATTGAATTTGGAACTCAAAACTTTAAATAAAATTATTTTTTAATAAAAAACAAATCCAATTGCAATAAAAAATAGGTTACAGATCTAGGTTTAGGAAAAAACAACCTTACAGGTTATCTTGTCCAATCTCATTTTATTGCTAAGGAAAATAGGTCTCAAAAGGTTTAGTAACCTGCCCAAGGTAACACAGGTTAATTTGTAGAGTCAAGTTACAAGCCCTGTGACTCCAAATTCAATGCAGCTAGTATCAGAGGCATGGCTTGATACCAGGTCTTCTAAGTATAATGTTTTTCCACTCCATTTTGCTCTTATTATAGTGGTCACAAGAAAATAAGAATAGCCATACTAAGTCAGACATATACAACCAGTTTCTGACAATGGTACCAAGAGAAAATTTGTGTGACAGTATTGGAGGAAAATTATTGGATCAAAAGTTAAGAGCTGCCAGATACCTTAATGGTCTTTTAGTTCATCCCCTTCATTTTATAGATGAAGAACTGAGGCCAACTGAGGTTAAATAACTTACCTGTGGTCACACAATTAGACAATGGCATAGCCAAAATAGCCAAAATTCAAACCAATTCCTCTGATTCCATGTCCAGGTCTCTTTACATGATATCATTTTACCTGTAAAAAAATTAAAAAGTGAAAAAAAATTAAAGTTGATTCAAAGTTTAAAGCCTGAGTGACCAGTCTAAATGTTGGTGGCATTAAATGGGACAAGTAAGTTTTGGGGAGAAAGATGATGAGCTGTTTTGGAAAAAGATCATAATAAGATCATAGATTTGAGCTAAAAGTCATCTAGTGTAGATGTATCAAATACATGGCTGCACAATTCCAGAGTGCTCTCTGTACCAGAATAAAATGTCATTGGGAAATATTCAATAAAATTAATAAAAATACAAGAGAGTGTAGGCAATGTTAATATGTAGTTATCTAAGTCAATAAGCTTCCTGTAGTGATCCTTACCTATGGTTTAGTGGTGCAGTTTCTATTTGAATTTGACACCAGTGATCTAGGCCAATTCTTCCATTTTGTAAATGAGGAAATTGAGGCCCAAGGAGGCAAAGTGATTTCACCTAGGTCATGCAGGTAGTAAGTGGCAAAGCTGGGTTGTGGACCCAGACCATATGACTCCAAATCCAGCATGCTTGATACCTTCTTTACCCATTGTCTTTACTTTTTCTTCTTTCACTTTCTTCTCAAATCTTTGAAATTTGGCTTCCAACCTCATCATTCAATTGAAATTCCCCTCTACAAAGAAACCAATGGTGTGTTTCTCTCTCTTTTTTTATTTTAAAATAATCTTTATTTCTGAATATCTCCAGTACCCTTCTCCAGGAAGCAATCCTTATAAGAAAGCATAAAAAAGAAAGAAAACCAAACTAGTGGAGCAAAACCAATACATCAGCTATCTATCCATGTGTGCAATGTTCCATAGATTTCTGTGTCTGCAAAGAAGGGAGGATGGTATATTTCCTCAATGAGTCTAAACTTGATCATGACAATTACACAGCATTCACTCTTGATTATTTGTTCTTTCTGTTTATGTTTTTATTACCATGATTTATATTATGCAGTAGCTATTGCTTTTTTCTTGATTCTGCTTACTTCACTCTGCATCAGCTCATATGTCTTCACATGCTTCTCTGAATTCTTCATACTCATCACTTATTAAAATTGACAAGCATTTATTTTTTTCTCCCTCTCACCTCTCCCTACCCACAGAAAGGAAAGAAGGAAGGAAGGAAGGGTCCCTGTATTATGTAATAATAATCAAGCAAAAGAAGTTCCCTCATTGACCACATCCAGAAATATGTTTCTTATTATGCTATTAGTCCATGAACTCTGTCATAAAGTGAGCAGCGTTTTTCTTCCTCAGTCTTCTGGAATCATGGCTGATTATTTCATTGATCAGAATTTTAAAGTCTTTCAGAGTCTTTCATATTTTTTGCAACACAGATATTATATAGCATTTACTATTCTTCTGATTCTGCTCACTTCAATCAGCATCAGGTCATCTAAATCTGATGAAATCACTTTCTTTATCTCTTATGGCACAATTGTATTTCATTACAATAACATGCCATAATTTGTCCAGCTGTTCCCTAATTGATGATCACTCTCCAGAATTTCCAATTATTGCTACCACAAAAGAGCTTCTATAAATATTATCAATATTTTTCTTCTCCCTTCCCTTCTCCTATCTTCTCTCTCTTTTGAGATGGCCTCATGAATTTAACTGTCATCTCTATGCTAATAACTTCAATATCTATGCATCCAGCCCTCATCTCTCTCTGGAACCACATCCCCTGAATCATCAACTGACCAGTTTTGATGTCATGGAGATATTTCCAACTTAGCATAGCACTGTCCCTTTCTTGTATGGACATTTTATTTGCTATTAAGGACATAAAAAAGAATATTTTCTCTGAAACACAGAAAATAATATGAAGAAATATAACAATGCTAAGGACTTCAGAGAAATCAGTAACTCAGGAAAAGTTTTGAGAGGAAATAGGTGGAAACAGTTCAGAAGCCAAAGTACTGAATGATGTTCAAGATGGGATGTTGTATTCTTTCCCAGCAGCAAATTTGAATATAGCTATTTTCAATCATTATTGCTAGGAACCTCTGAATTAAAGATTGTTTTAAGACTATGATACTATTGCATAATAACATCATATCTGACTAATACAGAAGTAAGAGATGGGTCACTAATCATGAGAAAACTTTAATTTGGGACATTAGAAGTTCAATTAAGTATCAACAATTGAAAGAACTGAATGCAGGATAAAAATTGGAGAGACTGCCTATAGAATCTGAGAAATCAGAAGTTAAAATATAGGAGCCATTGGAACAAAAATAACAGAATCTGAGACCAGATGACTAAAACTTCTTCTATTGATCCAGGGAGATGATCTGATTGGTGGAAAACTCTGAACAAACCAACTGGGGAAAAGGAGACTCTTGTATTATAAATCAAGAGCTGGTGAGGTGAAAGCTTCCATGCTCTCTGAGGGTATCAACAGCTAGAGAGATGAGAACTCTCTTAAAGGCTTTGCTTCCATTGTCTAGTATTGCCCTCTGTAGCTTGAGAGGGGAAATCCCCTCAAAGACTATAGAGAGCAAGGCTTGAATAGTTTTACAAATCCCAAAATTAAAGAGTATCTGTTTCCTCACTGCCTAGGCAAGAGAGTAAATCTAAGAAACTCTAAAGACCTCAACTATAAGTATATTATTAGTTTAAAAAAAAAAGCAAAACAACTTCTGTACCCCCAAGTGTAGGTGTCATGTGGAGAAGCTCAGAAGAGGAACAGGCAATGTGGTGTGCAAACTTTTCTCTAAAGAGACAATATATCTAGGCCTACCTTGCAATGATATGAGTTGTCCCAAGAAAGTGAGTTTCCCTACGTGTGTACCTCTCTGTTACACTTCTTTAAGTGTGTGTCTATTCTCCCCACTACAGACATTGTGTGCATTGATGGGAGAATGTGACCAGTTTTATGGGTGGATTGCTATATTTTTATTATTCTTATTTTTCCTTTCTGTCAAGTTACTTTTCTATAAGAGTAAATTATTCTTCTTTTGCCTTCTTGTTTAGTAAATGTTTCATAACAATTAATAGTGTCATTGTCATTAATTTGTATAATTGGGAAGCATGCCACTTTGGGATTAGGAGGCACTGTCTTGAGGTTTTAGGGGTTTTTTTGTTTTTTGGGTTTTTTTTCATGGGCAATGAGGGTTAAGTGACTTGCCCAGGGTCACACAGCTAGTAAGTGTCTAGTGTCTGAGGCTGGATTTGAACTCAGGTACTCCTGAATCCAGGGCTGTTGCTTTACCCACTGCACCACCTAGTTGTCCCAAAGAGTAGATGGAGATGTCTTCTCTTAGTTTCGTTTTTTTGTTTTTTGGGGTTTTTTTGGTGAGGCAATTGGGGTTAAGTGACTTGCCCAGGGTCACACAGCTAGTAAGTGTCAAGTGTCTGAGGCCGGATTTGAACTCAGGTCCTCCTGAATCCATGGCCGGTGCTCTATCTACTGTGCCACCTAGCTGCCCCTTGTCTTGAGTTTTGACAGGTATTTTTCCCAATACCAAAATTACCAGTAGGGCCACGAGAGGTCAGTAGTAGCCAGAAGGCTAGCTGTGGACCCTCTCCAATCCCACACTCCACCAAATTTCACCTACATGCCATTGTGAATTCAGGTTGGGAGGCTGGGGTGACAAAGGGGGACAGAAAGAAA
Source organism: Dromiciops gliroides (assembly GCF_019393635.1). Classification (NCBI taxonomy): domain Eukaryota; kingdom Metazoa; phylum Chordata; class Mammalia; order Microbiotheria; family Microbiotheriidae; genus Dromiciops; species Dromiciops gliroides. The sequence continues at coordinate 555,271,528 of NC_057862.1, forward strand.
GAGAGAGAGAGAGAAAGAGAGAAGGGAGGGGACAGAGAAAGGAAAGACAGAGAGATGAGAGAAAGCTACAGAGAGAAAGACAATTTAGTGTCATGCTATGTAGTCATTTTCTTTACATTCACTACATCTAAAACATAATTCATTCCATTTCTCCAAAATTCTAGCCCTCACGAATATCCTTATTCTGTCAAGGATACCACTAACCTTTTAGTTAACTGAGTTTTCAACCTCTGTGTCATCCTCATATTCACATTCTCACTCACTCCACATATTTACCCAGATGTAAAATATTGTCATTTCTAATTCACAAAATCTCTTGCATCTGTACCTTCTTCTCTACTCACATACCCACCTCTTTAATTCAGCCACTTTTACCTGGGCTGTTGCCAACAGCCTCCAAATCAGTTATCCTCCCTTAAATCTCTCTACGCTCCAATCCATCCTCCATATGGATACCAAAATGATTTCTTGTAAAGTGTTAAGACTGACCATGTCATCCCCCATTTACTAAATTCCAGTGGTTCCCTATTACCATCAGATTAATGGTTATTTAAAGTGTTTCACAGTCTAGCTTCAGTCTACCTTTTCATACTTATTACAGTTGATTTTCCATGAGTAATATGGTCCAACAATACTGTTCATCTTATTTATCTTTATATAACGCCTCCCAGCTCTGTGTTTTTGTACTTCCTGACCCCTATGCCTGGAATGTGCTCTCTCCTCAGTGCTGACTCTCAGAAATCCCATTTTCCATCAAAGCTTGACACAAGTATTTCCTTCTACCAATGAGGGGTTTTTTTACATGAAGTTATGAAGTTGTTTCATATATGTGTGCATGTGTATTCATATATATGTATATATATATGTAGAGATGCTAGCTAAGATGATGATAATAAATGCAAAGTTTCTAGGAGGAGCAGTTGATGATGTCCAATACCTTAGAGGTCACAGAAGAGAAACAGCACGTTTTAGCTGGAAAAGTCTAAAAATTCAAGACATGTGGGTCCTAGTATTGGTTCTACCACCATATGAACCATTAGACTGGGAGCCCCTTCAGGGCAGGGACAGGTTTTTGCCTTTGTGTCCTCATTTTAGGGCAGTGTATGACACACAGTAGGCACTTAATGAATATTTATTGACTAAATTCTTTACCTTGAGCAAGTATCTCATCACTTCTCATAGCCTCTGTTTCCTCAGTTCTAAAAATGAGACAGGTGAATTAAATGATCTTCCTTAAGCACTAGCAGGTTAATATGAGGATCACTACTACAGTGAAAAGGCCTAGTGAAATTTAAAAAAACTCCTGAGTTTCAGGAAATATTCCCTCATTCTAACATTTGGGGCTTAAGTGAATAGACTGGTACTTCATTGATCCATCCATAGTTTTCATGCTGTTATATGTGTATGTGTATATCTATGTATATGTATATGTGTGTATGTATATATATATATATATATATATATACACACACACACACACACACACACTTTGATCATTGAGCTCCTACCACTCATGTTTTTCTAAACTAAAGCCTCCTCATTAATTATTTGTTTTGGCTGACCTGTGTTGTACCTTTCTCTGGGCACCCCCTACAAAATTCTTATGACCTCATTAAGGTACAGTAAACAAAACTGCCTTTAGAGTTACATTGGCAGACACTATATCACATAATGGTTGGTTTCTTTTCTGAGTCCCTGTGGCCTTCCTGATGTCATCCTAGACTTTAATTATTATTCAAATAGTAATAATAATAGTTGGTATTTAAATAACACCTTAAGTTTTACAAAGCGCTTTATTATCCCTATTTATAGATGGGGAAACTGAGGCAAATAGCTGTTCAGGAACACAACTAGTTATTTGTCTGAAGATGGATTTAAACTCATCTTTCCAACTCCAGGCCCACATCTCTGTGCAATGTCACCACTGAGCTGCCTATTTAATTTCTTTCTTTGTACCCTCAGTACCTAGCACAGTGCCTGGCCCATGATCAGTGCTTAATTAGTGCTTGTTGACTGATTAACTGACTAAACAGGCTTAATAAAAGCTTGTTCTATTGAACAGACTAAATAAATCCCTGCTGAAATGAATTCATTTCTCCACCTCCCTCCCCACTCCATCCAGCACAGTGGGAGCTGTGTTTTCAGAAAACAAACTCTGAATAAATCATTAAGAAGAGCACCCAAGACACTTATATAGCAGGCCTACCTCAACAACAGAGGATGAGCAATTTTAGACTGACGGGCATAATTTGAAGGACAGATAGGTCTCCTGTGCATTTCCATTGAATTATTCCATTGTAACTAGAATGCAGAGAGAAAAGATGAGAGCACTGGCAATTAAGCCAAAGCTGAGTGTCTCATCAAATGCTATCACAGTCCTCGGGCTCCTCAGGTCATCGTCATTTCCCCATTTCTTTTGACAAGCATATTAATCAGGAAAGGTGAGTGGCCATCAGGAAGGCAGCTGGTGCCTTCCAATGAGATTTCTCCCTTCACTCAGGCTCAAATAGCAGTCTTTCCTGAAGAGCCTAGGATGGTGGAATGGGCAGCTTCTGTGATATCAACTTCACTTGCTGGCTCATTCGAAGTAATTATGCCTTTGCCCAATTAAGCTTCTGCATCACTCTAAATGTCCATATGCTCATGGAGGCACACACACTGCGGGGAGGAAGAGAGGTAAAGACTTGAATTCTTTATGAATACTGAATTCAGCCAGTAAATTTTCCTTGCACTGTCATTTCTTAGAATGAGAGACCTGCATGGGAGCTTATATTTCAGAGGATTCTCATATCTAAAAGCAGGCCCTTCAGAAACAATTAGTCCAGCTCCTTCATTTAAGAGATAAGAAAGCTGAAGCTAACGGCAGCTAGGTGATACAGTAGATAGAGTGCTGGGCCTGGAGTCAGGAAGACTTCTCTTCTTGAGGTCATACCCAGCCTCAGACACTTACTTACTGGCTGTGTGACACTGGGCAAGTCATTGAAACCTATTTGCCTTGGTTTCCTCCTTTGTAAAGAGAGTTGGAGAAATAAATGGCAAAGCATTCCAGTATCTTTGCCAAGAAACCCCCAAAGAGTGTCATAAACAGACACAGTTGAAAATGACTGAACAACCACAACAAACTGAAGCTCAAATATATATATATATGTATATATATATATATAAACAACAGGTCAGGGGTCACATAATAGTCATAGACCAAAAACTGGGTTTCCTGTTGCCTTGTCTATTGCTTTTTGCCTTGTACCACATTTCTTGATATTATTCCATTCCCTTGGGGATTGAATGGATTCATTACATGGAGAAAATATTCTAAATACCACTGACCAGCTATACAGTTAAGTAGTTCATCTGAAAATAAATTTTAAAACTTGGAATATATTAGCAGACTACAAACTTAGTATGCAACAATAGTGGGGTAAAAAAGTCAAGAGAGGTCATGTATTCTTGGTCCTACCTCAAAAACATAGGATGAGCAATGTGTAGTGTCAAAAATACAGAGGGAGTGATGTCATTGCACTCTAACCTGATCAGACTGTATCAGTTCTGAGAGATGAATTTGGGGAAGGACAATAAGAGCTCAGAGAAGGTTGATCGGGATGGTAAGGACTGGAAATTATGCTATATGAAGATGAAATGAAGGAACTAAGGATTTTTAGCCTGGGAAATAAATGACAGGTGTGCCTTGAAAGTTGACTTTAAGAATGTAAAGTATGGTCAGCCCATTAGAACAATAATATAATAATATCTAACATTTTTATAGCACATTAAGGTTTGCAAAGTAGTTGACACATATATCATTTGATTCTCACAATAACTCGCAATTGTGTCAATATATATGTACATGGTGTGTATGTGGATACTATATGTATACACACACACACACACACACATATATATATATATATATAGGAGGTAAATTATATCATTATCCCCATTTTACAGATAAGGAAACTGAGGCAGACAGAGGATAAGTGACATGCCCAACAACACACAGCTAGTAACTGTCTGAGGCAGGATTTTAACTCAGAACTTACTTACTCCACATCTAATACTCTAGCCAACCTACTACCTAGGAAGAAGGGTTAAACTTATTTACAGGATTAAGACTAATGGGTGAAGCTGGAGGGAGGTTGAGTTCATTTGGAATGGCTTATGATTTCCATTCCAATTCTGACAATCACTGATTCTGTGAGGGAGGGGAGATATACCAGAATGTGGAGGACCTTGGCTACACTCAGAATATATTTTTTTAAGAAAAGAACCCTAACCATTGAAGATGGCATATAGCTTATAGCTGAGAAGAACTTAAATAACAACCCAATATAAGCCTTCACTTTTGTGTGGAGGAAGCTGAGAACAAGAGAAGGACAGTGACTTTCCCAAGATCATGCAGACAGTAAGCAGCAGAGCTAGGCATAGTTCCCAGGACCTTTGTTGACAAAAAAATTTTTTCCAGGTATATTGCAAATCTAATCAAAGGGATTTTAAATTTTAAAAAAAGGATGGAAGAGAGAGGAGTGATTGTGTACATTCACAATGTTAGCTACTTAGAAAGATGCCACAAAGAGAAAAGAATAGCACCTCTGCCACCCAGAAATCCACAGGAGACAATACCCAAGAAAGGGTCAAGTGATAAAACCCAGAGTTTCAAGTGTTTACTCACAGATCCTAAAGGAGAATTCCATAACACACCCCTTGGTGTTGAAGGGAATGGCTGGAATAACCTGAAGCTCTAAATCTGGGGAGGCTTCCTGGAGGCAAAAAGGATTGTTAGAAAGGAATGAGTGAGAAGATTTAGGCAGAAAAACTATAAAGGAATGAGTGAGAAGATTTAAACAAAAACACTGACTGGAAGATGGGATGAGAATCACAATGTACTCCACCCAACTGGGCACTTGGCTAGAGGGGAAAAGTAAAAAAGGGTGGATATATCCAAATGGCACCATGAAAGATTTAGGTAGGAGAGGGCCAGCTGACTATATCTGAATCTAGTCAGCTCATAGCCAGTGGAGCTCTGACTCCCTGGGGCTCCTTTCCTGTCTATTTACTGACTCTATTCCACGTCATTGAGAATCAATATCCTATGTCATTTGTTTTTGGCAGACAAGTGAGCAAGCTACAGCTGAGTAGATAGGGGTGATATGGGATGACTCATCCAGCAGAGCTACCATTCCTTCCTCTCAGTCTTTTGTCTGTTAGGTCATGCAGAAAAGTTTTGATTTCTTAGTTTAATAAAAAAAGAGATCCAGTCTGTTTTCTGAGATGAAATGGTGTTCTCTGCTGCCCTCTGCTGTGTGTGTCAAGTTCAAGCCTAGAGTTCCAGTCAAAGCATAAAAATCAGATTTATAAGAGACCATCAGCTCTGACCCTCTTATTTTATCAATAAGCAAATTAGGATTGAGAGACGTTAATTGTCACACATTTTCACATAGCTAGCTAGTGAAAGTGCCGGGAGTAGACACCAGGCTTTCTGATTTTGAATCCAAAAAATTATTCAATTTGCAATCATGAATTCTTTTCAATATAAGCTCCTCTATATGTTTCATGATTTTAATAGTATTGGATAGTCCTCAGAAACTGTTAACACTGTAAAATAAAAGAGACATAGTGGTTAGTTCACGTGAAAGTAAAAACTCCCCACTGCCTTCCTCCTCAATGTGGCATTTAAAATTATATGTGGTCACCTTATTTCTGTCCCAAGTTGGGAGAAAATTATCTGGGTTTCTAATATATTGCTACTTATAAATTAGAAGCTTTAGCACCAGTTTTGGGCATTAAGCATTTATTAAAGCATACCAAATATTAGTAAAGAGAGAACACATGGCTCAGAGAGTTAAAAAGGCCTATCTAGCCTAGAGGAGAGATAGAGCTCAGCCTGGCTTCCTTCTTTCTCCAAGTCCCCCACCACCAGTGTGTCTGAGAGCATGTCTGAGCCTCATTACAGCACCCTTTCGATCATGGGTGAGGATTTCTTGAAGGGGAAGAATTTTTGGCTTTTCTGTCTCCTTTAAAAGTGAGTTTTCTTCTGCGGTTGACATAGAAGAAACAGATGGAAAGGGGATAGAAGTTGGTGTATCCCCTTGTATAAGGTCCTGGCACACCCTAGTCCAGAGTTCCCAATAAATTAATTATTTGGGGAATGCATGGCACAGGATTATTTGCAAATCCATTAATATAAACCAATAGATTTGAATGAGGCTAGCCAATTAGATTTGAGCTGTGTGGAAAGGCCAGGAAGCTTGCACACACACACACACACACACACACACACACACACTTTCTGACATGTTCATGGTGGGGGACTTGAAGAAAGAAGGAATCCAGGATGAGCTCTATCTCTCCTCTAGTTTAGATAGGCCTTCTTAACTTTCTGAGCCACATGTTCTCACTTTGCTAACATTTGGTATGCTTTAATAAATACTTAATGCCCAAAACTGGTGCTAAAGCTTCTAACTTATAAGTAGCAATATATTAGAAACTCCAACTAATTTTCCCCAAACTTGGGACAGAAATAAGGTGACCACATTTAATTTTAAATGCCATACCTAGCTCTTTCCCTTAGATTCCCACCTTTGATCAATGAGATCATATGCCACCTCTTCCATGAAGCAATCCCAGATGCCCCTAATTGGAGGCTATGTCTCTGCTACTCCATATTTTCCTAGATAGGCTAGTCCTCTGCAAATGCCTTGAAGACTTTCCATTTTGGAGGAACTTGCCTGAGCTTGGGCTCTTTCCAAAAATCAATGGCTAGATACATGGTATAATGATGCACCCAAGTAAAACTGGGCAAGGACCAAATCCCAACAACAAAAACAACAACACTAAGAAAGAAAGAATCAAAGAAAGAAACAAAGAAAGATTCCATATTAGCTACCATTAACATCATTATCAATTTTGTGTTTAAAAATCAACTGGTAATTCTGAAACACTGTAGAATGAATCAAGATTTTTTTATGATCATAACTCTTTGCTGGACTAGATCATTTTTGCAGCATTCCTTGTCATCAGAACATGGTTAAAGTTTAAGACGAGAAGCAGCAGAAAACAGGCTTGTAAAATTCATCTAAGTAGAGTACAGGATAGGCTGTATTGATGAAATAAACATTAAAAACTAAAGCCAAAAAAAATCTATAGTCTACATGCAGTCAGACCACTGACTAACTAAAGCAAAGTTCAAAATCGACATAAAATGAGAAAAGATAAGAATGGGAAAACATTGCATGCAATTGCAATACCTCCCACCTAACCTGATCAAAAAACTATGGATGTTGAAAAGTGGTGACCTGGCTAAAGTTAAAAACATTGATTCTGGTCATCCCCATTTCTTACAGAAATTTAATGTTATACAGGTGCTTCCATGAGGATCATTGACTATTGACTCTAGATCATTGGTCTAGAGCTGGAAGGGACCTTGGAGGCCACCTAATTCAACCCTATCATTTTACAAATGGGCACAGACCCAGAAAATGTAAATGACTTGCCCAAAGTCAGTCAGTCAAAAATTATTTATTGTTTACTATGTGCCAGGGGTTGTGCCAGGCTGAGGGATGTAGGGACCAATTTTTAATTGGGGAGTGTTAGCTAGGCAGCTCGCTGCAATATTGGGGCAAGGAAGGAGACCAACAGCCTCCCTCAAAACAGAGCAGGATTTATTTAACAAGAATGAACTTTAAAAAAAAACACAAATAGAAACAGTAGGATTAAGGGAAAGGAAATAAAATGGGGAAAGGGAAATTATACAACCTGAACAGCACTGCCACCCAGGAATCAGCTGAGAACACACAGCAGCGTCTTGTCGCCTTCCAGCTTCAAGCTAGAATGGTGGAAAAACCTCCCTTCTTCCCAGTAGACCCCAGGCAGACCACACATAGCCCCGAGTCAATTGGCTGGCCACTCTGACAGTCACATGACTGCCCTCACTGGGCTTCCAATCATAATTTTGCCAGGCCTATGTTGGCATTGGCGAGTGGTGATGATATGAGATGGGAGCGCTATGGCGACAGCTACAACCAGTGGGTGGAGCACTGTGAGGCTTGCAGAGCCCCAGAACAGTGTGTGCCGAGGTTTTTTTTTTAATTCTAGCCAAAAGATGGGGTCATAAAAACCTCAAATAACAATTAATTCTTTACAGGGATACAAAGAAAGGCAAAAAATATATATTATCCCACCCTCAAGAAGATACCATTCTATTGAGGCAGACAAGATTTAAATAACTAGGTACATACAAGACCCTAATATATTTTATTGCTTGTTGTTGTTGTTGTTGTTGTTTTAATTTGACTCAGTGGAACAAAACAATCATAAGGGCTTTCTTCCAAAACTGCATCTTTCATGAACATGTTAAAACCAATATCTTGGGAGCAGCTAGGTGGCGCAGTCGATAAAGTACCAGCCCTGAATTCAGGAGGGCCTAAATTCAAATTTGGTCTCATACACTTGGCATGTATTAGCTGTGTGACCTTGGGCAAGTCACTTAACCCTCACTGCCCTGCCCCCCCCAAAATGGTAATCTTTTGACCCATATGCCTTCTTTCTCATCTCTACAACATTCACTGTATCATTTCTAAAAGAATAAAATTCAAATCTGTAGAGCAATATGCTACCCTAAATGCTCTCTTCCAGTAAGGTATTAAGGTCATATGAGATTCATTGAAAAAGCTAACAGATATTGCCCCAGATGTGATGTTGACTGGTTGTTATTTGCACAGATGAAAGGAGTACCCTTATCCTTGATCCATTTAAGCATTGGAAGGGAAGATTTGGTGGTAATATGATAGCAATCATCAAATATTCAAAGGGATATCTTCAGAAGAATGGCTAAGGCTTATTATTCCACGGGGCAGCATTGAGACTAGTAATTTTCTGTACCTAGGAAGTTACAGATTTGAACTCTATAAAAATAGGACCTGTTTAATCATTAGTAATATCCACAAATCAGCATGACTTGCTTTTTGTGAGTGTGTGTGTTCTCCACCAATAGACATATTCAAGTAGGGGTTGTATGTAACTTCTCAGGAATGTTGTACATAAGATACATTCCCCTAATGGGTAAATGAATTCTCTACATGACAGTTCAAGTCTCTTCTAGCTGGAATTGTCTAGGTTTCCAGAACCCAAGTCCCCTGACTCTTTGCCCAGTATCTTTTCC